>NC_061849.1:5646407-5648907 GCF_019202785.1 Penaeus chinensis
TATCCAGTGTATACAAACATAATTATTTGTATGCCAAAATCAATAGAATTCTCCTGTTATATAATCCGTACATTACAGCATATAGATAAAAAGAATAAACGGCGTGTTCTACATGGATCTACGCCTCGGGAAATAGATCATTAAGGCTGACTAAAAAAATACTCCAAAGATAGTTGAGTGACCATGTAAGAAATGCCAGCCGCTGACATGCTCCGTTCGGTCATGCCTACGTGGACTGGCTAGGGGTGGGGGTTGGGGGGTCGGTGGGGGGGGGAGATACAGGTGACTTCACGCGCGTGGTGAACCGTCCTTCCGTGGGTGTGTTTGAGAGCTAGTTTTATGTTATATTTTTTTGGGAATGTCACATTTATTGTTTATCCTTTGTTTTTGTTTTATATATATCAGATACCTTCTTTACATTTATTCGTCCTTCTGTGGGTGTGGGTTTGAGAGCTCGTTCTATGTTATATTATTTTTGTATATTACATTTATCGTTTATCATTTTGTTTTTTTATATATCAAATACCTTCTATAAAAATTATTCTTCATCTTTATTATCATCCGCTTGCAGTGATCATAGGGATTATATGAACGAAATCACGTGGTAGATCTCGGACACCGTTAATCCCAGCCCACGACGGGAAAGATGATAATGCAACTTGCAGGACAAAAACCGAAACTTGAAAAGGCGTAGCTTCCGACAGAACTGAACGACAGGTACGAACTTTAAACAAAAAAACAGTGAGAAACAAAAAAAAAGCAAAAGCAAAAACAGAAAGGTATATCTACGGTTGAGAGGGCAGTAGGTAATTAGTACCATACGCAAGACAAGCGGCACGTGTTTCCAGGCGAGTGAAGCGAGAAATAGTCGTAGGAAGGAGGTGCTTCCAGCGGGACCAAGTGAGAATGGATACAAAGGGAGGGAAGTAGACAGGTGCGGAGTGCGAGCCCGGATGTGAATAGGAAGAGGAGGAAGGGAATGAAGATAATTTAAGAGCTATATACAAGCTACGTGTATGTTCATATAGATACTGATGTACAGGTCGAGGAGGATATTATTTAACATCGAGAAGGATACGACTATAGTAGTGATATTGATGTTAATGATAGCGATTATAAAATGATTATATCAAAGACAATATTAAAAATAATAGCACGAAAGACAGTCATACTAACGATACAATACATTTCAGCAAACTATATGTAGAGAGAATATACGATAATTACAATTAAGGATATTACATCTACCAGTATCGACCACGTTCACATATCTCGGTGGAAAGATCACCTTTGTTTCCATAGCAACACCCCCCCCCCCCTCCTTTCTCCTCCTGCTCCGCACATGCTCGGCCGAAGACAAAACACAGCGATGCTCAGAACGGGTGACGGCGATTTGTCACGCGCCTGAAATAAAGAAGGAGGGAAGGGAAGAAGACGAGGAGAAGGGAAGAAGAGAAGGGAACGAGGAGAGGAGAAGGGAAGAAGACGAAGTAATTTTTCTATTTATTTATTTATTCATTTCTAAGGGGCCTGAGTGTGCAGTTCTTCTGGGTTAGTGATTGCGAGTACTTGAGGATCCAGCGGGAACAGAAAGGGTTCATTTTGCCATCGCTATCGATTGACGGATTTCTAGTACACAGACCCGGTTTGTTTTGTGTTTTGTGTTTTGAATTTTTACTCTTTGTCAATCGTTTTTGCTCTCTCGCTCGCTCGCTCGCTCGCTAGAGATAGGTGTGTGTGTGTGGGGAGGGGGGGGGGGGGTGCGTGTGTGTTTTAAGTATATATTAGGGTTCAATTCTGTGTCTCTATGTCTATATATACATATATACATATGTACATGTGTATATATTTATAAATATATAATATATATGTCTATAGAATATAAATATATAATATATATGTCTATAGAATATAAATATATATATATATATAAATATATATATATATATATATATATATATATATATAAATATATATCGTTGCTCCCACCCTCCTCCTCTCTATCTCCCTCTTCCTCTCCTTCCCACCCTCCCTCTAATTCATATTCCTCCCACATGTCCCTCTCCCCAGCACACACAGACAAGTCAATCCAAAGAAAAGTTTTCCTGGCTGAAGTGAGAGACGTGTCGATCCCAGCCCTTGCTTAATGGGTATGCTATGGGTAGACTACTGTTTACTAAGTTTTCTTTAATAAAAAGGTATTAGTTTATCGTCTTTATATTCTTACTATAAAAGTGAGTGGGTCGTATATTTACATAAGTGCAAAAAGTTAAATTGTATTTATACTTGAATCTATATTTGCAACATTCTTGCATCACATCAACATTGAATTATACGCACATCACATCGCACCACAACACACTATATCACATCAAATAAAATAAACTCACGTCATGCCCACACAACCGCATATCACGCACACGCGCGTGCATGGGCGTGTCATCTCTAAGAATTGCAATCTTTTTGCATAAAGGTGCAGATATTGCCACACGTGCTCCTT
>NC_061849.1:5663907-5668907 GCF_019202785.1 Penaeus chinensis
GAGGGAAATAGATACTGAAAAAAAGGAGAAAAAGAAGAGAGGGGGAGATTGATAACGGAAGAAGAGGGAGAGAGAAAGGAAGGAGAGACAAAGGGGAGAATATGAGTAGAGGGGGAGAGGGAGATAGAGAATGAGAAAAGAGGGAGAGAGGAAGGAAGGAAAGAGAGAGAGGGAATGGAAGATTAATGTACAGAGGGGTACCCGACAGTGAACTCAGCTGATAAAAGGCTATGGAACGGAAGCCGCTTTAACGTTGGAATAGAACAAAAAAACAAAAAAAATAGTATGATGACTCGTTGCCTTTCAATAAGGAGGGAAAAAATCACACCCAAGTAGACAGACAGAAGATATATCGCATCAAACACAAAGGAAATGAGGGTGAAGATAACATCACTCGGAGATGGAAAGTAATAAAGAAGATATTGAAAAACAGGAAGTGAAGAATATTCGACGCTATTGCTGCGTAACTTACACTCACCCTATCTGATTGTGTGTGTGTGTGTGTGTGTGTGTGTGTGTGTGTGTGTGTGTGTGTGTGTGTGTGTGTGTGTGTGTGTGTGTGTGTGTGTGCATATATATGTATATATATGTTGATGTGTGTGTGTGTGTGTGTGTGTGTGTGTGTGTGTGTGTGTGTGTTTGTGTGTGTGTGTGTGTGTGTGTGCATATATATGTATATATATATGTTGATGTGTGTATATATGTATATATATATATATATATATATATATATATATATATATATATATATATATATATATATATGCATATGTGTATATATATGTATATGCATATGTATATATATATATGTAAATGCATATGTATATTCATATGGATGTATATATGTGTATGCATATGTATATATATGTTTATGTGTGTGTGTGTGTGTGTGTGTGTGTGTGTGTGTGTGTGTGTGTGCGAGAGAGAGAGAGAGAGAGAGAGAGAGAGAGAGAGAGAGAGAGAGAGAGAGAGAGAGAGAGAGAGAGAGAGAGAGAGAGAGAGAGAGAGAGAGAGAGAGAGAAACACGCCCATCGAGTGAGTGAGTAAACTCCACAAGTAAGCACTCACGCCCGCGGTCCATTCCGTTTCATCTTTCCACAGCAATGACCTCCACCCTGCTCGAGTCTCCTTGATCTCTGAAGCGTCATGACCTACCCACGCCTCTTTTACATGCTCCTCTCGCCTTTATCTGGACACAGCCAGCTTTCAGTGACACTCTACAGAGCAGTCTGTCACTCCGAGGCACTACTTTGGCTCGTGACACCGCTTCGAGTACGGTATTGTTTCATGTTTTTTTTTTTTTTTTTTTTTTTTTTTTTTTTTTTTTTTTTTTTTTTTTTTTTTGTCCTAACGGCGAATTTAAAAGCTGAAGTCCTTGATATTAGGAGCAAGAAAGAATTCATTTGTCAGAAGGCTCGTGTCAGTGAATATAAAGTGGAGACTTTACACCGTTATAAAGCTCAAATTGACTCTCAAAACTAAATGAAAAAGACATAAACCAAGCGGTTCGGAGAGGGAACGTTATCCACGCACACAAGCTGCCTGCGTGTATGTGTGTGTGTTTGTCTGTTTAAGTGTTTGGACATTGACAAATAAAGTTAGGCTTACATAAACACGTACCTGAAGCTAAAAATATAAATTGCGATTCGATGACCCGCGTCCACGATTTACGTCCGGGGAGAAAGGGGGATATGAAATGAAAACGACTCAATTACGTACGATCAGCCGTTCGTTTCACCAGCTTTTATATATATCACAATTGTTTTTGGGGAGAAATACAGTCGTGTTTGTCCCTCGATTACAGTCTATTGCATCGATCAGCGCTCAATTGCAACAATTTATCCGTCAAGACGAGGAGCAAGTGTTTATACCCAGCCCTAACCCCCTACCGTTTCCCTTGGGGCCATGACGCACTGCAGTGTTGCTGACCAAGTATTTTGTTCCTTTGGCACGAAAGACAAAGAAATCTATTTCGTGTTATTGTTGAACTGCGAGGTTTTATCACTTTTGGGCGGAAAGCGGGCAAACTTTACCATTTTGTGCGCGTGTGTTTTGGCTGCGTAAGGAACCGTTCGCTGGTTTGGGACGAACGCAAAGTCTTCGTCTGGAACTCCCACTCGACTTCATTTTTTCCCCGCTGGCTGCTCGCTTTTTAAGGGCGAGGGGAAGTTAGACGGAGAAAGGGAATGAGGCACACGAGAAGAGGGAAAGTGAAGGGGGGAGGGAGTGGGAGTGGGAGATGGAGAGGGGGTGGGAGTGGGAGATGGAGAGGGAGTGGGAGTGGGAGTGGTTGTGGGAGCGAGAGTAGGAGAGGGAGAGAGAGACGGAAATGGAGATGGAGAACGAGAGCGAGAACAAGAAAGAAGAAAACAGAGATATGGAGATAGATAGAGAGATAGATATATAGATAGGTATACACACACACACACATATATATATATATGTATATATATACGTATATATCTATCTATCTATCTATCTATCTATATATATATATATAGAGAGAGAGAGAGAGAGAGAGAGAGAGAGAGAGAGAGAGAGAGAGAGAGAGAGAAAGTAAGAGGGAAAAGGAACAAAAGTAGAAAGGAAGAGAATTTGGAATTATGAAACGAAGGGAAAATGAATGATATCGAAAAACGAAAACAGTGCGGGCTAAAGAAAAGATTTTATAATTTGATATGACATTCTCATTTGTAGGGGACTGTGCTCCAGGGAAAATTTGTCTTTGAAGATTCCGATTTTGTGGAATATAACATAAAAAGTTTCTTGGTGGGAAAATTAACTTAGGGTCTCTGTACTTGAACTTAAATGACATTACCTGTATTGTATTTAATTTGGAAATTTCTAAGGTTAATTATGCGTGTGAATGATAGTCATAATCACATTTCTGATAATGATAATATATTACTGATAGACTGTAATACTTGATATCACAAAAACGAATGTTATTATGAATGAAAAGGGAACACGAAAACCAGGTTATTCAGTTAGAAGTTTAAGTTTGAATATTTACGTCGCACAGTGAATATCTTTTACGTTTATTGCTTCATATTTGCTAGAAATTATTATTCCAAATTGTCCAGTAGAAGTTACCAGTCCTAAAATGCCAGCGTTATAGATATTTAGGTGGAAATGTATTCAAAATTGACCTCTCTGAAACTGATTGTCGCTAAATATTTTTGGCTGTGTGGTTATACGTTTTTATGCCTACCTTTGGTTGCAATGAATATTGCTAGCAGGATTTCTAACAATAAAAGCAACAACGATAATGATGATATTAATGATGATATGATAACGATGATGATGATATTTTGATAGCACTTATGATGATCATGAAATATATGGTTTTATGTATAATGACCAATATGATAAATGTGAAATATTGCCAGTATTGTTTATAGGATATTACTTATAATAAGGATAACAATAGTAATACAAAGTCAGTTGTTTTGATTGTTTTTATGATTATTATCACTGATAGTAACCTCATGCTACTGTAATGATAAAATTGGTAGTAATATTTACAATAAAAATGGCGAAATTGTTATAATAGTTAATGTAGGTATTTGATATCGTTATTATTATAGTTATTATCATCACCATATCTCTACAACCAGTACCACATCATCATTTTATTGATTATTATTACTCTTCCATCCCCAACAGATACAATAGTCATCATTGCATGCATAATAACATTATCACATTATTTTAAGCATCAGTTATCATTTTCAGCAACGCTATACTCACAGTCATCAAAAATTATTGTGAAAAAAATAAAAGACTTCCTATGACAATTACCATATTCCCACGAATTAATAATCTCACAACTCTCAATTCACGGGCATGAAAACTCATAGTGAAAAATATGTTAGAGTCGCTATGATTGTTACCATATTCCCACAAAGTAAAAAATCATAAGTAAGTCTCTGGAGAAAAAAAAAACTAATCTTAGTAACCACGCGCAGCCAACGGTATTCGTCTTCCAGTGTATAATACTCGCCGCTGAGAGAGTGTGTGCGAGTGAGCGGGTGAGATTATGACCTGATCCCGGGTGTGAAACGCAGCGAGTTGGGATTAGTTTGACCTGAGACCGGAGACCCTCATAAAACAAGGACATGGAGCATTACTTGTCCGGCCGCCCCGTCCCTCATGAAGACGCTCTGGCCAGAGGCTCTGCTCGTTTGGCCTTCCGAGCGTCCTAAGGGCGGCGCGAGATAGAGAGTGAAGTGGAGGGCGTGTGTGAGAATGCGCAATAAAACGCACACAGACATAGATACATATATACATACATTCATACATATACACATACAGATATGCATATATGTGTATATGCATGCATTAACACACACACACACATTAATAAACACAATTTGTGTTTTTGTTGGCATGGAATAAGGGTCTTGGAAGAGGCTCCAGAAAGGCCAAAACCAGCATTGAGGAAAACATCAAATATATAACAGGACTGAGCATAGTCGGAGGGATAAGGAAGACTAGATATAGGGAAGGTTGGAGGAGGTTTTGTAGAGGTGCCACGGTGGATGTGTGTGTGTGTGTGTGTGTGTGTGTGTGTGTGTGTGTGTGTGTGTGTGTGTGTGTGTATGTGTGTGTGTAATGTATATTTAATATGGAAGAACGCACACTCACATCCATCAGTACATGATCATAAGTACATACTCCCTTGCAAGTGATTCAGTTTGATATATACACTCTGACACATAGTACGTACAGTCATATAAACCTGCACATGATTCATCTGTGTTGAGATACCTTTTCTAGCACCGGTCCAACCCAATGACTCATAGATCGATGAAGCTTTAAATGTCACGAATGGAACCTTCGAACACTTATCCATTATATAATCAGCTTTGTAATAGTTATCGGCATATTACCCACCTGTTATTGCCATCTGGCTCACCAATCAGCGATCGCCTTTCAACGTAAAAGAGTGTATAACAATGAATGGCCGGGGTTAGTCATCCAAATTCTGTTGTTCAGGC
>NC_061849.1:5676407-5681407 GCF_019202785.1 Penaeus chinensis
TCCCCCTCTCCCTCCCTCATTCATTTTCTCCCTTTATCCTGACTCTCTCTCTCTCTCTCCTCTCTCTCTCTCTCTCTCTCTCTCTCTCTCACTCTCTCTCTCTCTCTCTCTCTCTCTCTCTCTCTCTCTCTCTCTCTCTCTCTCTCTCTCTCTCTCTCTCTCTATCTATCTCACACTCTCTCTTTCTCTTGCGCAAGAAATTTTGGCCTGAGGACCCAATCCTACTGAAGTTATAAAAAAAAAAAAAAAAAAATAACAGTGAACGTTTCGTGATGTATGTTTGGGATTCTTCCGGAGTTCGCCCTAGATTTCTCAGACACGAAACCGCATCGTACGGCATAGGCTCTCTTCCGACGTGCCTGGAATCCTAGAGCACTAAGGTTAATTAATTTGATGTGATTTGATAGGTCAATCCTTCGCCTTTCAGTGGCAATAGAGTTGGCTCCGCTCCACCAACTTCTTGGGAGTATTTTGCCTTTTACTATGAACGCGAATACAAACAGGACCTTTCCTCTCGCGTGCGGGGCAGGAACCCTTTAAACCCCTGCTTTGTAGACCTTCCCCTGTTCAGCCGTAGCGGTGGGCTATAATGTGAGCGAATTACAGCTGGTTAAGACAGAAGTCCTCGCTCTTAACTGGCAGGGTTGTTTACCAGTTCAGGGTTCTTTTGCTGTGCGACCGCTCCTTTTTTTGTATTCAGGGAAAATTGAGGGGGAAAACCCCGTCTGTGTTTCTCTTGTTTTCCTTAGCGATCTTTTGAGAGTGCTAACTTTATTTTATGTTGATCAATCAGGTCAGTTTACTGCTACTACTCAAACTAACTACTACTACTATACTACTCCCACTACTACTATTTACTCTACAATACTATATTATTTTTAAAACTATAACAAATGCTCCCAAATTTTAAAAACCAAATTTTGGGTTTGTTTAATTCCCAAATATTTATTTACTCCCAATTTCAAATTACTACTTTTTACTCCCCACTGCTAAATATTTTTAAAAACTTTCCCCTTAGGCAAAACCTACTAGAAAAAATTTAGAGCACTCCCATTTTTACTATTATTACTATTATTTCTACTCCCAATTACTATGCTAGTATTATTTGCTACTACTACTATACTACTCCCCGCAACTAATAAAAGAAAAGTTTGATACCCTATGATAAAACTTTTTATATAAAATAACTTTGTTTTGGAAAAACTTTTTGGCTTAAGTCTTTTAGATTTGGGGGAGTATTTTTCTAGCAAAACTTTAACTTTCTTCGGACAGGGCAAGAAAAATATACCAGTAATAAATTTGAACACATATTTTCAGGGTAACACTGTGATGCAAAGGCAGTGTTACAGATACGAATTCTTTCGCCCACCCACAATACACAGACAATTTTTTATTAATTCATATTTTTTTATCATTCATCCAACCGTTTCTACTTCCCGTGTTTTTTCGTCCTCAAATTCGCCCCGCATATCCCTAACTGTTCTCTCCTCTTTTTTATTCCTTTTTATTTACCTACGTTCTCATTTTCTTTCCCCATATTGACCTCTGTCTATACGTTCCTCCCTGTTAATTGCCCGTTTATATTCTCTCTCTCCCTCTCCCCATCTTTGACATGTCCCTCCCACTCGTTCTTTCATTGCGGCCCCTGAGTCCCAACGGGGCGATTCCCCCCCTTCTTTCCTTCCCCTCGGGCCCCCTTTTCCGGGCTGTTGTACCCTTATCTCCACTCCTTCTCCCCTTCCTTCCTCCTCCCCTTCTCTCTCCCTCTTTTTTTGGGCCAAATTCAAGGCCCTCGATTTTGCGGGGGCGGGGGGGGAAGGGGGTTTACATCTCTCCCCTCTCTTTTCTCTTTTTAAAATTTTGTGTGTGTGTGTGTTTTTGTGTGTGGTGTTTTGTTGTGTGTGTGTTTCTATGTATAATATACACTCAAACACTCACACACACACACACACACACACACTCACACTCACACAAATTTGTGTGTAATGTGTGTTGTATGTGGGGGGGGTTTGGGGGGGGGGGTGTGATGTGTGTTATGTGTGTGTGTAATGTGTGTGTGTGTGTGGTGTGTGTGTGTGTGTGTGTGTGTGTGGTGTGTGTGAGTGTTGTGTGTGTGTGTGGTGTTTATGGTGTGTTGTTACTTTGTAATAATATATAATTTTGTTTTCCCCCCACCCTGTAAAAGTTATGAGGAAAAGTAAAATTGTGGGCCGTTGTCGGTGAAAATGCTGACAGTAATGATAATGACATTGACCACGATCAGTCATTGCTATCGTTAGTATCATTACCTAGAGTAATAGAAAGATAATGGAAACGATTATGCAAATCATTTTGATGATGTTAATCTGTACCTTTTATAGCCATGTGTTTACCTCTCACTCCGTACGTATATTTGGATCTGCCTGTCTGTGTGTGAGAGTGCCTGTGTGTATGTGTCTGTCTGTCTGTCTGTCTGCCTGCCTGCCTGCCTGCCTGCCTGCCTGCCTGCCTGCCTGCCTGCCTACCTGCCTGCCTGCCTCCCTGTCGGTCTGTCTGCCCCCCCCCCCCCCTTCTCATTGCCTATTCTCTCTTTTTCTCTCTCTTTTCCACATACGCCTCATTCCACACCGCACAAACATATTCACACACGGACGCGCAGCGATATCAATATGCAAATTTACTTGCAGATTTTACACTGTTCACTTACACTGCCCGCAGCCAGCATTACCACTCGCTCTCACACAGGCCGGCATTTTGAACCCTCCATTTCAACATTATTTTTCTTCAGATAACACAAAATCTTTCCAGGGCGTCGCAGCGGTGAATCCGGAGAAAGATTTTATGTAAAAAGAGACAGAAAGAGGGAGAGAGAAGGCAAGAAAGAATATTCCTCTGAGATTCATAAATTCTCTAGAAGGACGACATGGCGACACACTTTCCTAAAAGGTCCAGGGGCTTTGGACGAGACCCCCTTTTGCATGTCTTGTCTTCCCCTCTCCTTTCCCCTCGCCTCTCGCTCTTCGTCTCTCTCTCTCTCTCTTTATATATCTCAATCTCACCTCCGTTATGCCTGTCAATGTCTGTACGTTTCTCTCTTTCTGTCAGTCTGTTTTCCCCCTCTCCTTCGCTTCCCCTTCATCCACTCTCTTTATCCTAATTTTCCTCTCATTCATACGGTGTAGGGTCTTGTACTATCCTCTTCTTTCGTATCTCTCCTTTCTTCTTTTTTTCTTTTTCTTGTTTTTTTCCATTTTCCTCTTCTAATACCCTTCATTCCTCTTTTTTTTTCTCCTCCATAGTCTTCCTGTTTGTCCTCTACCTCTTCCCCCCCTTCTCTCCTCCTTGCTCCTCTCCTTCACTCCTCATCCTCTTCCTGCTCCTCTCCTCCCCCTCCTCCCCATCCCTCTCCCTCCTCTCTCTTCTTTCCTCCCCTCCACCTCGCCTTTCCAAAACCTATTCTTCGCTTCCGTTTGTTTATTTTCTTTATCTTTTTATGCACGATCTCCTCTTCTTGCCCTCCCTCGCTCGCGTCCCTCCCTCTCCCTTCGACAGGCTGTACCCCAGGATATTCGCTACACGCTGAAATGCTCCCACGTTCAGCTTTTTTGCTTAACAATACTCTCTTGGAAATCGTTTTACACAGAACTAATTTAACAGGGCGAAAAAAAAAAGTTATTATCAGTTTTTTTGTTCGAAAATAATAACCTTCGTTTTCAAGACAATTGTCATAAGACGGGTGTGTTACGCGAACAAAAGCGCCTTTGGTGTGTTTTCCATGTGTGTGTGTGGTGTGTGTGGTTGTGTGATGTGTTAGTTGGTGTGTGTGCACGTGTGCTGTGGTCTTTGTATGTTTATAGAGTCCCACCCCACGACCCACTTTCCTTCCTCACTCTCCCACCCCCCCCTCTCTCTCTCATCTCTCCTCTCATCTCTCAGTTCTCCTCGCTCTCTCTCTCTGTTCTCTCTCACTCTCTCTCCGCCTCCCTCCTCCCCCTCCCCCCCCTCTCTCTCTCTCTCTCTCTCTCTCTTTCCCTCTCTTCTCTCATCTCTCCCCTCTCCTCGTCTCAATTCACTCTCTCTCTCTCTCTCTCTCTCTCTCATCTTCGGTCTCTTCTCTCTCTCTCTCCGCTCCCTCCCCCCCCCCCCCCTCTCTCTCTCTCTCTCTCTCATCTCTCTCTTCTCTCTCTCTCTCTTTCCCTCCTCTCTCTCTCTCGCGTCTCCTCTCTGCCTCTCTCTCTCTCACTCACTCTCTCTCCTCTGTCTCTCTCTCTCTCTCTTTATATATCTCAATCTCACCTCCGTTATGTCTGTCAATGTCTGTACGTTTCTCTCTTTCTGTCAGTCTGTTTTCCCCCTCTCCTTCGCTTCCCCTTCATCCACTCTCTTTATCCTAATTTTCCTCTCATTCATACGGTGTAGGGTCTTGTACTATCCTCTTCTTTCCGTATCTCTCTTTCTTCTTTTTCTTTTTTCTTGTTTTTTTTCCATTTTCCTCTTCTAAATACCCTTCATCCTCTTTTTTTCTCCTCCATATCTTCCTGTTTGTCCTCTACCTCTTCCCCCCCTTTCTCCTCCTGCTCCTCCTCCTTCTTCTCCTCTTCCTCTTCCTGCTCCTCCTCCTCCCCCTCCTCCCCATCCTCTCCCTCCTGCTCTTCTTTCCTCCCCCTCCACCTCGCCTTTCCAAAACCCATATTCTTCGCTTCCGTTTGTTTATTTTCTTTATCTTTTTTTGCCACGATGCTCCTCTTCTTGCCCTCCGCTCGCTCGCTCTCTCCCTCTCCCTTCGACAGGCTGTACCCCAGGGATATTCGCTACACGCTGAAATGCTCCACGTTCAGGCTTTTTGCTTTAACAATACTTCTCTTGGAAATCGTTTACACAGAACTAATTTAACAGGGCGAAAAAAAAAGTTATTATCATTTTTTTTTTGTTCGAAAATAATAACCTTCGTTTTCAAGACAATTGTCATAAGACGGGTGTGTTTACGCGAACAAAAGCGCTTGTGTGTTTTCATGTGTGTG
>NC_061849.1:5698907-5701407 GCF_019202785.1 Penaeus chinensis
GGCGGAAGTATTAACATCCATCACTTGGTTGGTCCTCGTGGTACCCCCCCCTTCCCCCCCCGGGAATGCTCCGGTCCCTCCCCTCCCCTCCTCCCTTTCCCTCCCCTCCCCTCTCCTCCCCTCCCCTCCTCTCCCCTCCCCTCCCCTCCTCCCTTTCCCTCCCCTCCTCCCTTTCCCTCCCCTCCCCTCTCCTCCCCTCCCCTCCTCTCCCCTCCCCTCCCCTCCCTTCCCCTCCCCTCCCCTTCCCTCCCCTCTCCTCTCCTCCCTTCCCCTCCCCTCCCCTCCTCTCCCCTCCCTATCTTGACTCCTTCCTCGGCTCTCCATCGCGTTTACTCCCTTCCCCCTCCACCTCCTCTTCCCCTTTCCCCTCCCCCTCCTCCTTCCCCTCCCCCTTCCCTCTCCCCCTTCTACTTCCCCTCCCCCTCCAACCATGTCACACTTGAGCAATTTCTCTTTTTTTCACACACACACACACACACACACACACACACACACACACACACACACACACACACACACACACACACACACACACACACACACACACACACACACACACACACACACACACACACACACACACACACCATCCCTCCCACCCTCCTCCCTCCCAAGTCTTGACTCATTCCTCGGCGCTCCATCGCGCTTACCCTCCCCCCTTACCTCCTCCTCCTCTCCCCCTCCTCTTCCCCTCCTCTTCCCCTCCTCTCCTCCTCCTCTCCCCCTCCTCTCCCGCTCCTCTCCCACTCCTCTCTTCTCCTGTCCCCCTCCTTTCCCCCTCCTCCCCCCCTCCTCTCCCCCTCCAGCCATATCACACTTGACCACTTTCTCGGCTTCTCTCAACACGGAAGGAAGGGATTTACTAGATTTGTTTTCTTCTTTTCCTCTTTATTTCCCTCTTTCGTAATAAATGTTACCATTGAGTACATCACATGATTGTCACAATGTTTCGGTAAATGTCATTAATAAAAGAGATAACGTCGAGGTCTTTAAAGTGATAAAATCAATAGGCTTCCGTTTAGACTTTGTACCCAACTAGGGACCAGCGTCTCCCGAATCCAGGGCTAGTTTTCAAACTTTTTTCATAGACGTATTTCCTGTATTTACAAATCATGTGGTATTGTACGCCGGAACTGTTCTCTATTTCTATTGGGTATTTGCACGCTCCAACACATATTGAGTACTCGTGTCTGCCTAAATAAATAAATAGAATACACACACACACACACACACACACACACACACACACACACACACACACACACACACACACACACACACACACACACACACACACACACACACACATATATATATTATACTCATAACTACACAGTTACAAAATCCAAACCGAGTAAGAGCCACGATAGCCTGGCTGCACCGTGCTGAGCGTGTGAATGGACAAGGACCCCTCCATTGCCCGTTCCTTCCCTGGGAGTTCATCCGCCTCTTGACAAGATTTGCTTTTTGTCCACACGTCCTTTTAGTTTGAAAATATTTTGAAAATGACAATCTCTTGGTTGGGTTTTTTTATTTTACGAATTCGAAATAACTGGCCGACACGCGGACAACACAGCCTGATTTAAACGATGGTGGATCTTGGTTCGGAATGACGTACAGAGCCACAGTTACGGAGGGAGGTGCCAGAGCATGGGATTTGTTAGAACAGATTGCATATATGTATGGAGATTGGCAAACACATTAAGAGATATAGATGCATGGGTTGGTGTGCACGGGAAAGCATGGATCGGTAACGTGTGTATGTTCGCATTATGTGTTCTTTCACACTCAGATATTTTGAGATATGTGTTGTTGTGTCTTTCTCTTGCTATTTTTCTTTGTCTCTCTCTCTTTCTCTTTCTCTTTCACTCTCTCTCTCTCTCTCTCTCTCTCTCTCTCTCTCTCTCTCTCTCTCTCTCTCTCTCTCTCTCTCTCTCTCTCTCTCTCTCTCTCTCTCTCTCTCTCTCTCTCTCTCTCTCTATCTATCTATCTATCTATCTATCTATCTATCTCTCTTTCTCTCTCTCTCTCTCTCTCTCTCTCTCTCTCTCTCTCTCTCTCTCTCTCTCTCTCTCTCTCTCTCTCTCTCTCTCTCTCTCTCTCTCTATCTATCTCTCTCCCTCTCTCCCTCTCTTCGTATAAGCAGAAGTCTTGATTCACCTCTTCCTTGGGTCGATTCTCACGTGCGTCACACGGGTGTGAGAGCGACCACACTTTTCTGAGGAAATGAATTACAGGCATGGAAAATAGAGGCGCAGGGGGTGTCAGGTTGGATTAGTCCCACAGAGTCAGGTTAGAGGGGATGTGTATCAGTGTGTGTGTGATTGTTGCTCAGAGCAATCTGTTTTTTTTTTTTTTCTTCTTCTTGCCTTTTCATTTTCTCCCTCTCCGTTTGTCTGTTTTTCTGTCTTTAGTCTTCCTTTCTCTCTCTCTGTCCATCTGTCTGTCTGTCTGTCTATCTTTTGTCTCCCCCCCCCACTCTCTCTCTCTCTCTCTCTCT
>NC_061849.1:5713907-5716849 GCF_019202785.1 Penaeus chinensis
ACCCACGTCTCTCCTCCGCCCAAGCTATCCACCTCTCATCCACCTCCGTCCCTCCCTCCGCTCCACCCCCCCCCCCCCCGCCACGACGCCTTTCCACTTAATTCCTCCTAATTGATTACATTTGGTTGGTTTACGGTGGCTGGTTGTTAGAAGGAAAGGGGAAGGGAGGAGCAAGAGGGAAAAGGAGAGAGACGGAGGGAGAGGTAGGAAGGGTGGGGAAAGGGTCGGTGGGTAAGCAAGGGGAGGGCTGAGAGTGCCACCATAATCAGGAAGGAAGATGGTGATGACACGAGAAGGAAAGAGTCCCATAGGGCTGCCAGTGGGAGGAGGGTAAGGCGGGACGGAGCGAAGGAGGGAGGGAAGGAGGCAAAGGTTTAGGGGAATTAGAGAACGCGGGATTATGAGAGCGAGAGAACGGGGAGGAATCGTGCTGTGGAAAGGGGAGAGAGCGTGGGAAAGAGATGATGAAACGGAGAGGAAATATTTGGGTACGAGGGAAATGCAGGTTTAAAGTAGATGAAGTTAAGTAAAAATAAATCGTTTTTTGCCATGATTTGAATAGAAGAAGTTTGAGTTACAAATAAAAGAAATATGGAAGATGTAAATACAATGTCTTATTAATCTGAAAAGGATACATCAAATACATAACAGAATATGAAACGGAGAGGAAATATTTGGGTGCGAGGGAAATGCAGGTTTAAAGTAGATGAAGTTAAGTAAAAATAAATCGTTTTTTGTCATAATTGAATAGAAGAAGTTTGAGTTACAAATAAAAAAAATATGGAAGATGTAAATACAATGTCTTATAAATCTGAAAAGGATACATCAAATGCGTAACAGAATATGAGAAAATTCTAAAGGAGGAAAAAACATAAGTCAACAAACTTGAAGACAAAATGTAATTCAGAAAATAGGAAATATGGGGAGGGATAAAATATAAATGAATTAGAAGAACAGTGAGAATGGAAGAGAAGATTAAGCCTCCTTACCTAGACTTTAATATGATAAAGATTGTCACTTAAAGCAGCGGATTCAAGTGGCTGGGAATATTTATGACATCTCAACGTCTTCTTTATATTTCCTTCCGTGATAAATGTTTTAGTATTTGAAAGAGAGAGCGAGTTAGAGAGATAGATAGATAGATAAAGAGAGAGAGAGAGAGAGAGAGAGAGAGAGAGAGAGAGAGAGAGAGAGAGAGAGAGAGATAACGAGAGAGAATAAAGCGTTAGAAATAGATAGATAGATAGATAGAGAGAGAGAGAGAGGGAGAGAGAGAGAGAGAGAGAGAGAGAGAGAGAGAGAGAGAGAGAGAGAGAGAGAGAGAGAGAGAGAGAGAGAGAGAGAGAGAGAGAGAGAGAGATAGAGAGAGAGAGAGAGAGAGAGAGAGAGAGAGAGAGACAGAGAGAGAGAGACAGAGAGAGAACGAGAGAGAAGAAAGCGTTAGAAATAGATAGATAGATAGAGAGAGAGAGAGAGAGGGAGAGAGAGAGAGAGAGAGAGAGAGAGAGAGAGAGAGAGAGAGAGAGAGAGAGAGAGAGAGAGAGAGAGAGAGAGAGAGAGAGAGAGAGAGAGAGGAAAGCGTTAGAAATAGATAGACATATAGAAACAGAGAGAGAGAAAGAAGGAAAGAATGAATAAAAGAAAGAAAGAGAGAGAGAGAAAGAAGGAAATACTGAATAAAATAAAGAAAGGGAGAGAGAGAGAATGAGGTCGAGAATCCAGAAAGAATAAGGAAGTCACGTTGAAGAAGTATATATATAAATGTCAATTTGATCCCATTACATCTGACTGAGCTCAAAGCTCCGACAGCGCTCCGAGGCAGATGCTGCTGACGTCAGCCATTCCCAGTTCTCCTCTGTGATCAAGGCTTCCTACTCCGAGCATCGTACCAGAGGTCACGCCCAGGTCACGCCCAGGTCACGCCCAGGTCATGTCGGTCCGGCGCAGGGGAGGGTCGTGTCATTTGGTGGATGGATTGCATAGAGAGCTTTCCTTCTTGCACCATACATTCATCCAGACGCTTAGGAATGTCAGATTTTTCCCGGTCGGTTTTTTCCCCTTTTCCTTCGGGTCTCTGTGATGGATGCGTCGCGTTTTTTTTTTTTGTTTTGTTCGTTTGTTTTTCCTCTTTGTTAACGAGGATTCGAATTCTTTACCAGTTTTTTTTTTTTTTTTTTTTTTTTTTTTTTTTCATTTCTTTACATTTCTGTGTTCTGTAGTTTTCTGTTTTATTCCTACGAAGAGCTTTTGGCCTTTAAAAGTGTAAATGATCCCACCTGTTCTTTGTTGATATTTATCCACTATGATGAGAGACAGCTATTATTTTTTATACGTAAATTGGAAACAGATGAGAACAGGGAAGGATGAACACAAGGGAAAGAATGGGAAAAATAGGGATCTCAAAGGATTTGATAAAAAACGGAACAATATCAAAACAAAAATGATAAAGGAAACAAAAGGTATGACAAAGCGAGTAATGATAATTGAAATACTGAAGATTATGATACGGATAGTGATAATAAGAAATATATTCACCAAAAAGTAATGAAGGAGACAAAGAGAATGATGAAGAACAATAACCAGAACAAATTATCATCGTCGCTTTAACTATCATTAAAGTTACAATAATCGTAACAACAACATTTATATAAAACAAGAGAAAAGACCACTCAATAGTTAGTCACTTCAGACCGCATGTAAAATTAGACTTCGACTGGGAACGCCGTCGTACATTAACAGATGCGCCGCTCTTCCCCAGCAATATATTGCGTGATACGACGTGATTCTCCGGAGTAACAAAACAAATTAGGGACGAAAGAATGGATGGCGCTCCCGTTATTGCTCCTAGGCTGATATTGGGATTTGTAACGACAGGGGTAGAAAAAAGATGAATCAATTAATTAGTGATTGTTTTAAATATTATATATATATATATATATATA
>NC_061849.1:5724449-5726949 GCF_019202785.1 Penaeus chinensis
CAAACCTGTAGTGGTCTGTGTTATTAGAGAGACTGTGTATATGTAGTATAGTGTGTATATGGTATTTAAATACGTACATACATACATACATACTCGTGTTTATTAAATGTACGTAAGATTGTAAATTAGGTTTTATTATGTGCTTATTTTTTTTTTTTGTGGGGGGGGGGGGGGTTGTTAAGATGATTAACTTGATTGAAGTTTTAAATATAATTTCACAAAATATGACGGGAAAATCTCAGCTTCATCAAAGAGGTAATGAAAGTACTTAGACAGTTCACTGGGCACAATTAACTCGAAGAAATCGTGGAGAAAAGTAAAGAAAAAATACATATAAGGCTTGCTGAGGGTGACACATGCAAGGCTAGCATAATGAGGGTGAGTCACGGCTTTTGTGCGTCACACGATTGCACGCGCCCGTCACACTCTTCCCGTGACGTCACACAGGCCAGTCCATTACTGCATACGATCTCGCCTCGCTGCCCTCTGGCGCTGGTTGTCACGTCATTCCGCTTGTCACTTTGACGATGACATGAAAGCCTGTCATAGTCTCCTCATCACCTTCACTCCCTTTCCCCTGGTCCTTCCCCATACCACCTTTTACCTTCCACATTCTCCCTTCCTCTTTCCTCTTATTCCTTTCCATATCTCTCATCCCTCTTCTTTCTCCTATCCCCTTCTCTTCCCCCTTCCCCCTTGCTCCTTCCTCCTTCACCTTTCCCTTCCCCATTTCCCCTTCCTTTTCCTCTCTTGCTCCTTCCCCATTTCCTCTCTCTTTCCCCTCTCTCCTCCTTCTCCCTTCCCCCTTCTCTCTCCCCATCCCCCCTTCACCCCTCCCTACCCCCTTTCCCCCGTCACATTCACGCTTTTTGCCTTAGTGTGACAAAAGCTTTTCATTCGATCTAAATAAATAACTTTTATGGTTTAAGTTCCTTTGTAGAAACATCCCAGTGTAGATGCCATGGATATGTCATTCAAAGTCAGGAATTCGCAACTGGAAAAATACCCCTCATTCCTAAATATAATATAATGAAAGACAGGCAAAGAATTCGTTCTGCTTATTTATCATTATGTTTTTACTTTTTCTTATTTCAAGAGACTATAATTACCTGCCAGTCATTTCTTTTATTTTTGAGCAAGGCAGACTTTTTATGGGATAATTTTAATTCCAGCGTTAGGCAAGGATGTGATTATGAATATAAATAGAACGAGGTGAAAAAAAAAAAAAAAGATCTTACTTATAACAAATGTTCACATAGCAACTAACGTCCTTATTACCTCTTCAGCTTTATAAATAATGAGCTCTTGCAAATACTGTAAACCATCTGCTTTTCCCCTTTACTGTGCCCTTGCCTTCCCCTTCGATCTCTTATAAACCTTTCAGCTTACCCCTTTCTTGTTCATTTAGTGTGCTTCCTATCGCTTGATTCTCCCCTCGCCTTGTTCTTCCGTCCCACTGGTTCTCCCCCCTTTTCATCTTGTTGTTTTGTTGATAATTTCTCACGTCGTGTTTTCATTTATGTTGTTCTTATGTGTTCGTCTCTGTCCTTTTTGACCTTCGTAATCTTTTTTTTATCTCTCTCTATACTCAAGTTTTTTCTCACATTTTTTTTCTGATAATTTCTTTCCTTGCTCTCTCTTTCGTATTGTTTCTTTGTCCACCGTGTTTTTTTTTCCACTCTCTTTTCTCTGCTGATTTTCCTGTTCTGGTCTTCGTCATCCTCTGTATAATTTCCTTCTTAATCGTCTTTTTGCAAATTCTCTCCTTATCTGTTTCCTCGCTCCGTCCTTCATAACCCATCGTATCCACGCCATGTTGCAATTGCCGTGTGTTGTTGGTGTTTACGAACCTCAGATAAAAGAGTAAGAACTGTTCTTAAAATGCGTTTATGAATATTCCCGGAATATTAGGAATAAGGCTTAACTGTGCATAGATTTGTCCTTGTTTGTACGCGCGAGGTGTGCGTGTAATTAATCGTGTGTGTATGCGTGACTGTATGAAAACTGTGTATGCGCGTGTTTCTGTTTGTAAGTAGGACTTTTGTATGTGATCGTGTCTGCATGAGCAACTTTGTTTATATATTTATTATTATGAATATTATAAAGAAACACGTAAGACATTATAGTTTATTATAATAGCGAGGAAATTGTTTAGCAAAAATACAGTGAACACGCCCCTTATTCAGTTGACCTCAAAAGTACTACACAAGCAAAATTACTGGCATACATATTCATATACACAAAAGCCTTAAACAGTACCCTTTCAGGAAAAAAACCACGTTCGATCATAAAAACTTTCTCAGTCTTACGCCTTCCATGGTGCATGTCTTATCGCCAGAATCATAAGAAGGCATGATGGACGGCACACGCTTCTACCATTAACGAGAGGCAGTCACATACACGCTGCGAGGACGAAACTGCCGTGGCCTTTCACCCAGAAGACACAGAAATTTCTACGAATTACTGATTTTTTTTCTGTTGTGGTGCAGTGCGTCGTATA
>NC_061849.1:5731949-5741949 GCF_019202785.1 Penaeus chinensis
GTTCACAAATGTCTACATAAAAAGTTCAGGGTCTAACACACAGCTCGTCAGGACCGCTACCCAAGGGTCATCCTCTGCTGGTTGCTCATGGTCGTCCTCCGGAACCCCCGGTTCATCTTCAGGAAAAGCAAGCTCCTGCGACTGCCGATACGGTCGCAAATGATTGGCATGGGCCTTTAATACTTTATCGAGGGCCAGGTCTTGGATCTGGAAAGAGACGGGACCTAGACGTTTACATATCCTAGCTGGTCCCCTCCATCTCGCTCCAAGCGGCCTCGGTACCATCTCCTTGTATAACACTAAGTCGCCTTCCTCAGGAGCGAAAGATCCTCTGGCCCGCTTGTCATAGCCTCTCCCATAAGTAGCTCTGGCTTCCTTTGAGGCTTCCACCGCCGCTTGGCGGGCAGCTTTTAATCGATGATGCAAGTCGTCATTATCGGCGAACACGGCCTCATTTGTGAGGCCTATCGGAAAATAGGCATGTCGTCCTGTCAGGAGAAATAAGGGCTGCTCACCTGTCGAACGATGAATGGCAGAGTTAAGCGCTAAACGCAGTTCGGGGATGTAAGTGTGCCACCGGCCAGGGTGCTCCCCCACTATTGAGCGGAGAGAAGCCTTGACAACCCTATTGGTCCGTTCAATCATACCATTAGCTTGAGGATGGTACCTAATGGTAAAGTGGTGAGTGGACCGCAGAAGAGTAACTAGTTCCTCAAATAAGCCTGAAGTAAACTGCCTACCGTTATCGCTCTGAATCACGCGTGGTGGTCCAAAGTAGGTTATCCAGTGTTCTAAGAAGGCTTGGTGGATCTTCGTGGCAGTGATAACCTTCAGTGGCACAATTTGAAGAAACCTAGTGTGCTGATCAATGATAGAGAGAGCATAACGTACAGGAGACTGGCTGAAGTCGAGTATGTCCATGGATACTCTCTCTAAGGGATAAAGAGCCAAAGGAGCTTCAGCCATCGGTACCCTCTGTGCTACCCCCCTGTTTTGCTGGCATGACTGACACTCCTCTACATACCGTCGCACATCCGCCATCATATTAGGCCAATAATACATGTTACGGAGGTTACCATATGTCCTTTGTATGCCAGGATGCATAGCTAGTGGTGGAGTGTGAGCAGTTCTCAGGGCTGAATTACGAAGACGCTCTGGTACACACAGCTGGAAGACAGTTTTATCAGGGAGATGCAGCAAGCGGTACAGGATGTCATCTTTAAGTTCAAAGTCAGAAAGGGCCGAAGGGAGCTTGCGCTTGGGCACCGTTCCAGACTTCAGATAATGCAGTATCTCTTTGAATTTTGGGTCCTGGCTCTGCTGAGTGGCAAGCTCCTGTGGGCTGACATTATGGACATCGACTGTTGCAATTTGCCGGGATAATAGGTCAGGAACATAATTGATTGGCCCTTCCCTATATCTAATGTCAAAATTATAGAAAGAGAGGTCATGTGCGTATCTTGTCATGCGGGGCGACCTGGTCCGGTGTCGGAGCACATGGATTAATGGGCGATGATCAGTGTAGACTACAAACCTACGACCATAGAGATAAGCATCAAACACTCGCACACCCTCAACAACAGCTAAGGCCTCACAATCGATTGCTGGATACCGTGTTTCAGCACCCCGCAGCTTCCGACTGTAAAAAGCTACAGCATGTAAAATACCCTGGTCGCCTAGTTGCATGAGGGCAGCCCCAATAGCAAGAGAGCTGGCATCTGTGTGCAGCTCGAACTCTTTCGTAAAGTCGGGTTGTTGGAGGATCGGCTCAGATACCAGTAAGGTTTTCAGTTTCTGAAATGCCAACTGCTGCTCTTCACTCCACTCCCAAACTTGGCCTTTCTTTAATAAGATGTGGAGGGGTGCTGCGATGGTGGCATACCTGGGAATGTGTCTGCGGAAGAAGTTAGTAGCCCCTAGAAATCGGCGAACTTCTCTAATGTTCTTGGGTGATGGGATCTCGGCAATTGCTGATACCTTGCTTCTGTCAGGAGCAATACCATCAGGAGAAACTGTGAAGCCTAGAAAGTTTATAGTGGTAGCCGCAATTGCACACTTCTCAGGGTTCAACTTGAATCCTGCTGCCAGCAGTAAATCTAGAGTTTCCTTAAGGTCCTTCAGATGCTGGTCGAAATCTTTGGAGTGTACGATTATGTCATCCAAATATGCTAGAGTATGGCGCCCAAGGACTGACGCTAGGATTAGGTTGACTGCTCTCTGAAAGGTGGAGGGGGCAGTGCTAAGACCAAATGGGAGCCTTTTAAAGTGAAATAGACGGTACCCATCACTAAATGCGGTCTTTTGCCTATCTTCTGGATGTACATCGACGCTCCAGTAGGCAGCTCTAGCATCTAGAGTGGTGAAGATACAGGAAGGTCCAAGTTCGTCCAGCAATTCGTCGATTCGGGGCAGTGGGTATGCATCTGCCTTAGTTACTGCATTGAGGTTCCTGTAATCTACACAGAAACGTAGGCCACCATTTTTCTTTTTCACAAGGACTACGGGACTTAGCCATGGTGAAGAGGAAGGTTCAATCACTCCTGCCCTCAACATAGCTTCACATTGCTCACGTATTACCTGGCGAGTGGTATGGGGTAATCTCCATTGCCTCGTACACACAGGTGGCGAATTACCAGTATCAATTCGATGCTGTATGTCGGGGATATGTCCTACTGTTTCTTCACCTCCATCAAAGAGATGGTGATATTTATGTAACAGGGCCGTTGCCTTCTCACACTTTGCATTCGTCAGATGGCTAAGGTCAGGCGAAATTGTATCCAAAGGGAGATCTTCAGAGCCCCCCAATTCAAGGGCATTAATAGCCATGAGAGCAAGAGATGGAGGAAGATCATAGGAGAAGGGGAACGTCTCTAGACCATCACCAATCAATTCCAAGCCGTAAAATTGGTCGAATTGGGTTAGATCATCCTCCCACTCAAACTCATCCTCATCTCCTGTGCCAGGTCCCCAATTCATCCCTAGATCCTGAGCAGATGCGGCTGCGGCTGCGATAGACGCTGAAGGAGGCACTGCGGCTGCGACAGACGCTGAAGGAGGCACTGCGGCTGCGACAGACGCTGAAGGAGGCACTGCGGCTGCAACAGACGCTGAAGGAGGCACTGCGGCTGCGTCTGCGGCTGCGCCAGACGCTGAAGGAGGCACTGCGGCTGCGCCAGACGCTGAAGGAGGCACTGCGGCTGCGGCTGCGGCTGCGCCAGACGCTGAAGGAGGCACTGCGGTTGCGGCTGCGGCTGCGCCAGACGCTGAATGAGGCACTGCGGTTGCGGCTGCTGCTGCGCCAGACGCTGAATGAGGCACTGCGGTTGCGGCTGCGGCTGCGCCAGACGCTGAATGAGGCACTGCGGTTGCGGCTGCGGCTGCGCCAGACGCTGAATGAGGCACTGCGGTTGAGGCTGCGGCTGCGCCAGACGCTGAATGAGGCACTGCGGTTGCGGCTGCGGCTGCGCCAGACGCTGAATGAGGCACTGCGGTTGCGGCTGCGGCTGCGCCAGACGCTGAATGAGGCACTGCGGTTGCGGCTGTGGCTGCGCCAGACGCTGAATGAGGCACTGCGGTTGCGGCTGCGGCTGCGCCAGACGCTGAATGAGGCACTGCGGTTGCGGCTGCGGCTGCGCCAGACGCTGAATGAGGCACTGCGGTTGCGGCTGCGGCTGCGCCAGACGCTGAATGAGGCACTGCGGTTGCGGCTGCGGCTGCGCCAGACGCTGAATGAGGCACTGCGGTTGCGGCAGCGGCTGCGCCAGACGCTGAATGAGGCACTGCGGCTGCGGCTGCGGCTGCGGCTGCGCCAGACGCTGAATGAGGCACTGCGGCTGCGGCTGCGGCTGCGGCAGACGCTGAATGAGGCACTGCGGCTGCGGCAGACGCTGAATGAGGCACTGCGGCTGCGGCAGACGCTGAATGAGGCACTGCGGCTGCGGCAGACGCTGAATGAGGCACTGCGGCTGCGGCAGACGCTGAATGAGGCACTGCGGCTGCGGCAGACGCTGAATGAGGCACTGCGGCTGCGGCAGACGCTGAATGAGGCACTGCGGCTGCGGCAGACGCTGAATGAGGCACTGCGGCTGCGGCAGACGCTGAATGAGGCACTGCGGCTGCGGCAGACGCTGAATGAGGCACTGCGGCTGCGGCAGACGCTGAAGGAGGCACTGCGGCTGCGGCTGCGGCTGCGCCAGACGCTGAAGGAGGCACTGCGGTTGCGTCTGCGGCTGCGCCAGACGCTGAAGGAGGGACTGCGGCTGCGCCAGACGCTGAAGGAGGCACTGCGGTTGCGGCTGCGGCTGCGCCAGACGCTGAAGGAGGCACTGCGGCTGCGGCTGCGGCTGCGCCAGACGCTGAAGGAGGGACTGCGGCTGCGGCTGCGGCTGCGCCAGACGCTGAAGGAGGCACTGCGGCTGCGGCTGCGGCTGCGCCAGACGCTGAAGGAGGCACTGCGGCTGCGGCTGCGGCTGCGCCAGACGCTGAAGGAGGCACTGCGGCTGCGGCTGCGGCTGCGCCAGACGCTGAAGGAGGCACTGCGGCTGCGGCTGCGGCTGCGCCAGACGCTGAATGAGGCACTGCGGTTGCGGCTGCGGCTGCGCCAGACGCTGAATGAGGCACTGCGGTTGCGGCTGCGGCTTCGCCAGACGCTGAATGAGGCACTGCGGTTGCGGCTGCGGCTGCGCCAGACGCTGAATGAGGCACTGCGGTTGCGGCTGCGGCTGCGCCAGACGCTGAATGAGGCACTGCGGTTGCGGCAGCGGCTGCGCCAGACGCTGAATGAGGCACTGCGGCTGCGGCTGCGGCTGCGGCTGCGGCTGCGCCAGACGCTGAATGAGGCACTGCGGCTGCGGCTGCGGCTGCGGCAGACGCTGAATGAGGCACTGCGGCTGCGGCAGACGCTGAATGAGGCACTGCGGCTGCGGCAGACGCTGAATGAGGCACTGCGGCTGCGGCAGACGCTGAATGAGGCACTGCGGCTGCGGCAGACGCTGAATGAGGCACTGCGGCTGCGGCAGACGCTGAATGAGGCACTGCGGCTGCGGCAGACGCTGAATGAGGCACTGCGGCTGCGGCAGACGCTGAATGAGGCACTGCGGCTGCGGCAGACGCTGAATGAGGCACTGCGGCTGCGGCAGACGCTGAATGAGGCACTGCGGCTGCGGCAGACGCTGAATGAGGCACTGCGGCTGCGGCAGACGCTGAATGAGGCACTGCGGCTGCGGCAGACGCTGAATGAGGCACTGCGGCTGCGGCAGACGCTGAATGAGGCACTGCGGCTGCGGCAGACGCTGAATGAGGCACTGCGGCTGCGGCAGACGCTGAATGAGGCACTGCGGCTGCGGCTGCGCCAGACGCTGAATGAGGCACTGCGGCTGCGGCTGCGGCAGACGCTGAATGAGGCACTGCGGCTGCGCCAGACGCTGAATGAGGCACTGCGGCTGCGGCTGCGGCAGACGCTGAATGAGGCACTGCGGCTGCGCCAGACGCTGAATGAGGCACTGCGGCTGCGGCAGCGGCTGCGACAGACGCTGAAGGAGGCACTGCGGCTGCGGCTGCGGCTGCGTCAGACGCTACAGGTGAAATCATTCCTAACCTAGTGCCTGTTCTAATAAAGAGCCTGTTGGTCGTAGGGTTTTCTACCCATACAGTGCAGCGCCAGTTCTTTATAGTCAAGAATCTGTGGCAAGGTTTGAAGGTTGTTGATTGGAGGGGACTAAATTCAAATACACCATCTGCTGGGACAGTCCTCTGTACAGACACTGGCAGCCAGCAACCAGTGTATGGCTGGAGAATGGATGAGTTGAGGAGATGAGCCATGACTGGTTGACCTGCCTTGATAGTGGAACCTGTAGTTCCAGAGGTAGACTGAAAGTGTTCTGCTATTACAAAAGCTAACTGTAGTGACTTAGCATCAGTGTACGTCACTGGGAAGTTTCTGCCCTCTATCAAAAGACAGGCTTGATGGCTGTTGGCTTCCGATGACAGGCTGTAAGTCACCCTCCTTAAAAAGTCCATTCCCAGTAAAAGACTTCCAGGGAACCACACATCACAGACCATGACCCGATGGTTAACATGAAGGTTTATATCAAGGCAGAATGATAAATCTACTTCTGTTAAGCCGGGAATTAACTTCCCGGAAACTCCTCTTAACAGGCGGCTGCTTGGAGTCTTATTCAAAGTTCCCTTAGGATCTATTAAGGGCAAAATGGAGGGTTTGATGATTGTTGCCTCTGACCCAGTGTCTAGGAAGCATACCACACTAATTCCGTTGATAGTTAGTGCCACTACTGGCCGTCCAGTTAGGGTTGGGGTTGCTACCGTGGCCACTTCCACTTCGGATCCCTGACCGGCTCCCCTGAAGTGCTGTGCCAGTGGCGCTGGGAACCTGGGTACCCTGGCCTTCAGAAAAGGGACAAGCATTTCTATAGTGGCCTGTCCTCCTGCAGCTATAGCATACCCGAGGTTGGTCATTGGCTCTGGCTCGGCACTCACCAGCATCATGACTCGTAACCTGGTGATAAGTGCACCATTTCTGCGGACTGTGCTGTGGGACTACCTGCTGCTGCACTATATTTGCTTCAATAGGATAGGCATAATGATCCCTACCCCTAGGTGGCCGCTCTGGATTACGACTTGGTTCCTCAGACGTGTCTAGCTTGTGGTGCCGTACTCCATGCCTTGCATTCCAGACACGCTGAGCAGCATCGGCCATTTGTGCTGGTGAACTGTCATCCCTCACTGCTAGGATGTCACGAAGCCAGGGGGATAGTCCGCTAATGAACACCCTACGTACTAGTTCATCTGGGTCACCAATGGCAGCTGGGTAGTCACGATAGCCCTGATAAACGCTGCCTTGGATCTCCAGGAAGAAGTCCATTGGTGCTTGTTCATTTGCCATGCGGTGTTCATAAAGCACCTTAAAGAAGTCTGCGGCGGTACAAGTGCCGCGAAAGGTCTTGCAAATTTGGGCCTTGAACACCTGCCAGCTTCTTATGTGATCAAAAAGTGCAGAGTTGATGATGCGCTCTGCACGGCCTTTACAGCTGGTTCTGGCTGCCTGAATAAACATGTCAGACGTAGGGGGTTTTACTAAGTTTTCAATGGCCCTTATCCATCCTTCCACCTCCTGATTTTTGAGGAAGGGCTTTGCTGCTGTTACTTCTCCCCTGAACTCTGGAATCTTGGCTTTGGAGAAGATGTATTGCACTGGAACCTCGGAACTTGCTGACGGCTGGAACGAGGTATGACCTACTGGATGCCACGAACAAGAATCTTTAGGAGGAATCAATGGTGTAGGGTCAGAATTCACGTTCCTACATGGCATTGGCTGTGGTTGGTTTTGACCACAAGGCCTTTGGCTCGGAGGGTTATTGCACCAGTTGTCCCTGACCTCCATAGGCTGTTGCTCTGCTCTCGACCAACAGTGGGGTTGCTCAACACCTCTTCTTTCTCGGTACAAGGCCCCAGAACCTCCAGCTTGGGGACTTTGGTCTTCTGCATCCCTACAACCACATGGCCCAAGCATCTGCCTTTGACCAGTATTTGAGTTGAAGCGGACTGTAGTGCACCTGCTGTCCTGCCGTTGTCGTTCAAATGCGCTGCTAGACAGCTGGAGATGTGCACCTTCACCCTCTTGGATATGGTAGCGTCGAGGCCGAGGGCTGGGACTGGTGACCTGCTGCGAGATTCTGCGAGGGCTGGGACTGGTGACCTGCTGCGAGATTCTGCGAGGGCTGGGACTGGTGACCTGCTGCGAGATTCTGCGAGGGCTTGTCGGGCACTCAGCTAGTATCATGCCAGGACGACTCTCTGTCTCCTCATTATGGGTATCAGCCTGTGTCTGTGCCTGCTGTGGAGTGGGGGTCAGCGTCCGTGGATGAGGTGCAGTTGGTTGCTCATCATCATTAACTGCCTGCGAACCCGAAGAAATATTGCTGGGCATCGCCCGTCCAATTGTCTCTAGCAGCTGTTGATGCCGCTCAGCAGACTGTCGGCGTTCTTCCATCATCTCTTGGTTTTGTTCCTCCATCCTTCGCTCAACGTCTTCAAACCGTCTCTCCAACTCTTGCATTCGCTGACCCATCTGTTCATGCCCTTGTTTCATTTGTTGCAAGGTTTCCTCGTGCATCGTGACGTCGGCAGCCATCGCAGCGCTGGCCATTCTTAGATCGGGCTGTGATCCACCAACAACAACGGGCAGCAATATCCCTTCTGGGGAAGTGGCAAGCGAGGAGGGCTGGCTGCTATGATCACGGACGCCTCTTCTTGTCGGCAACTTCCTTGTCCCCTTTTGTGGCATTGGTCACGTGTCAAGGGCAGGAAAGAACTCGTTACCCAGACGCACAAACACCAACACAATGCATAAAGTTTGTAAAATGGTTAATACACAGCAAAAACCAAGATGGGACAAATAAAGCCAGTCGATAAAAGGACAGGGGCGGACACGGGAATTACAGACTCACTCACAAGACCGGAAAGGCACGTACACGCGCACAGAAGGACTGGGCAGGCACGTACACGCACGCGCACAGAAGGACTGGGCAGGCACGTACACGCACGCACACAGAAGGACTAGGCAGGCACGTACACACACGCACGCACACAGAAGGACTAGGCAGGCACGTACACACACGCACGCACACAGAAGGACTAGGCAGGCACGTACACACACGCACGCACACAGAAGGACTGGGCAGGCACGTACACACACGCACGCACACAGAAGGACTGGGCAGGCACGTACACACACGCACGCACACAGAAGGACTGGGCAGGCACGTACACACACGCACGCACACAGAAGGACTGGGCAGGCACGTACACACACGCACGCACACAGAAGGACTGGACAGGCACGTACACACACGCACGCACACAGAAGGACTGGACAGGCACGTACACACACGCACGCACACAGAAGGACTGGACAGGCACGTACACACGCGCACGGAGAAGGACTGGACAGGCACGTACACACGCGCACACAGAAGGACTGGACAGGCACGTACACACGCGCACACAGAAGGACTGGGCAGGCGCGTACACACGCACACACACGGAAGGAATGGGCAGGCACGAACACGCGCACACACAATGAATGGGCAGGCACGTACACGCACGCACACAGAATGAATGGGCAGGCACGTACACGCACGCACACAGAATGAATGGGCAGGCACGTACACGCACGCACACAGAATGAATGGGCAGGCACGTACACGCACGCACACAGAATGAATGGGCAGGCACGTACACGCATGCACACAGAATGAATGGGCAGGCACGTACACGCGCGCACACAGAAGGAATGGGCAGGCACGTACACGCACGCACACAGAATGAATGGGCAGGCACGTACACGCACGCACACACAGAAGGAATGGCAGGCACGTACACACGCACACAAAAAACTGGGCAGGCACGTACACTGAATGGTTATACAGGACGAGAGAACACACACACAAAAAAAGGACAACACAGTAAAAAGACTAAGAAATATACATCACGGTAAATAAAGCCACAATAAAATAAAGAACATAAGATCAATACAAATAATTCAATAGAAATAATTAAATGCACATGAATAAGAACCTCTTCCCTACCAACACGCACTAGCACAGGGCTCGAACACTGGCACGAAATACAGCTGTCGTGGGAGAAAGGGTTAATAAAATCAAATGCCTAGACTGAAATGAGCCACCCAGTAAAGCTATACGGAGCTGGTGATTAGTACAATAAATCCCTGGAAGAGGAGACTCAGCTCTGCAAGAAAAATTGCCAGCTCAAAAATACTATAAATTCAAAACGTGAAAGCTATTTGAAATAAAGAGCAACGATAACATTCTACTTACAATACTAACATTACGGAAAATAAATACGGTAACTCACATCAACTGCAAAATGTAAAGATATTAGATCGATAAAAATATGCTGGACCAAATGCTTACAAGATTTCCCAGACTGATGGCCTTTGCTGCGACGTCCCACCGCTGCCCAC
>NC_061849.1:5754449-5756949 GCF_019202785.1 Penaeus chinensis
ACTAGCTGCATTTAGTATATATTTATTAATGAATTACCTTTCTCCAGCTGTCAACAGGAACTGGTGTGATTTCGCAGTTCGTCAATCTCCACGTGGTTGTCCCCCAAGCCTTCATACTGGGCAGCACTGACTACCATGTACAACTCGGATCAACAATCAAGCTCGTTTGCGTCATCAAACAGGTTGGTTATTAGGAGTATTAAAATATGAATGGAGTAGTTTAGTGTAAAGGGTATAGGATCAGTTACTGATAACGATGTACTTTGGCTTTATTCGTTGATTTAGCACGTTAGGTGTATTTACGTTAGAATGTGACCAAGAGAGGGATGGAGGGAGGGAGGAGAGAGAGAAAGAGAGATAGAGAGGGAGAGGGAGAGGGAGAGGGAGAGGGAGACGAGAGGGAGACGAGAGGGAGAGGGAGACGAGAGGGAGACGAGAGGGAGAGGGAGAGGGAGAGGGAGAGGGAGAGGGAGAGGGAGAGGGAGGGGGAGAGGGAGAGAGAGAGAGAGAGAGAGAGAGAGAGAGAGAGAGAGAGAGAGAGAGAGAGATAGAGATAGAGAGAGAGATAGAGATAGAGATAGAGATAGAGATAGAGATAGAGATAGAGATAGAGAGAGAGAGAGAGAGAGAGAGAGAGAGAGAGAGAGAGAGAGAGGGAGATCGAAAGAGAGAGAGAAAGAACAAGTAAATAAGTGAACGAGTGAATGAGAAAGTGAGTGTCAGTGGGTGAATGAGAAAACCCTATAGCATCACGTGACAGAACAAAAGTAGCACAGCTGGGAAGGGAGCCCCAGAGGAAAACGTGATTGGCCGCGTCACATGATTAATCTCTTGCAAATGGGTAAAGAAAAGGGCTTAAAAGCTTTAGTGGGCAAGGGAGGGGAAGAGTGCTTTTTATGCACAACACAAGAAAAATGGAAGGGGTTGAAACTGCTTCAGATATTTATACATGTGTGTGTGTGTGTGTGTGTGTGTGTGTGTGTGTGTGTGTGTGTGTGTGTGTGTGTGTGTGTGTGTGTGTATGCGTGTGTATGCGTGTGTGTGTGTGTGTGTGTGTGTGTGTGTGTGTGTGTGTGTGTGTGTGTGTGTGTGTGTGTGTTTGCTTGTTTATGTGTGTGTGCGTATATGTGTAAATGTGTCTGCGTGTATGCTCATATTTGTTTATAATGCATATATACATCATAAATGCATATAACCTACGGGCATTCAAACACGATTACATACTCCGTTCATAAACATGAATATCAGTACACAGGTAAAAATCCACACACTCTCTTAACCACTGTTCCACCGACGACCTGAACAAAGCCTCCGTCTCCTCCCAGAGCCCGACGCCCCCGCAGTACGTGTTCTGGTACCACGACGAACACATGATCAACTACGACACCCAGCGAGGCGGCATCAACGTCTCCACGGACACAGGCCCCAAGAAGACCCAGTCGCACCTCACCATCTCCGACGCCCGCTACGAGGACACTGGCAACTACACCTGCAGCGCCTCCAACACCCGCAGCGCCTCCGTCAACGTCTTCGTGTCCTACGGTAGGGATACGTTGAGGTTCCTGGTCTTTTGGTTTGCATAAATGGCTGGATGGAGATTGTGATTGCCAGATTAACGAGAGGAATGAATGTACTGTGTGCTGTAGGATTATAATGTAAGTTATTGGTAATATTGGTAATATGAATAATGCATATCACTAACGGCGACGACGTGTTACTAAAAGGAAAAATAATTAGTTTACATGCAAACCTTTATTTTTTCCTCGGGAAAAAATATGAATAAAAGTAAACGACAGGGGAAACCTCGGACTAAGCTTCCCCTTCTTCTTCTCCTTCGCAGGCGACAAGATGGCGGCAATACAGAGACGGAAGGCCGGCGGAGGAGCACCCAGCCTGTCGCTCGCGCCCGGCCTTTGGTCCTTGGTGGCCGCCGCCTTCTGGGCCCTCAGATGATGTGCTTGGCCCAGCCACGCCCACCTCCTTGCCGCCGGCGACCAGCAGCGACCGCGAGCTCCCGGGGACTAGTAGAGAGAGAGAGAGAGGGAGAGGGAAGGAAAGAGGGAGAGGAGGAGGGAGGAGGAAAGGAAATACGGGATACAAAATGGAAGAGGAAGAGGAAAAGGAAGGCAGCGAAAGCAATGTGCAGAGAGTGAGAGTTGTTAAAAGTGACTGAAAAGAAGTGTATATATATTATATATATATTATATATATATTGTATATATATCATATATGTATATCATATATATATATATATATACATATATATTGTATATACATTATATATATTATTTGAATAAATATGAATATATACATATATTATATATATTATTTAAATCAATCAATCAATCAATATATATATATATATATATATATATATAGAGAGAGAGAGAGAGAGAGAGAGCGAGAGAGAGAGCAGAGTTATGCCTCGCCTTCCAGCCACCCGTATCGCCCTCCCACTACCTCCATTCCAACCGCTCGGCCCCTTTCTTCCCTCCTTTAG
>NC_061849.1:5781949-5784449 GCF_019202785.1 Penaeus chinensis
AAACCAAGGCAATGATGAGCTGCAGCAACTGAAAGACAATCCTGAAGAAAATTTAAGTTCCTGGATCAGATCACGGCATCTTCTGACCTCGAGATTTATCTAGACAAGCATCAACAAAGATACGAGAAACTGGACACGTTTTGGCATTAAGAGTCAAACTTCCAAGGTAATTTGCCATAATGTATCTCTTTCTATGCCCTTCAAACCAACCATGTTCGTATTGATCTTGGTACTCTGCCCTACTCCAACGGTTGCAAGTACATCCTCACCTGCATCGACAGACTTACCAGATGGCAAGAAGCAATTCCTCTTGCTGACATTCATGCTGATACTGTAGCACAAGCCTTTATTACCGGCTGGGTATCAAGATTTGGAGTACCAACCAACTTAACATCAGACAGGGGAAGTCAGTTTGAGTCGTAACTTTGGAGCAAACTTATGACTTTGCTTGGAATTCGACGTTATCGCACGGCTGAAATCATCACTCATGGCTCATCAACATGAAGATTAGACTACTTATCTCCCTCTTGTGCTTCTAGGCATCAGGAGCTCTCTCAAACCAGACCTTGGCTCCACTTCTACAGAGCTTGTATATGGACTATCAGTCTTGGTGAATTACTCTGCAGTAAATACTGTTGGTAAAAGTACTTTGAAAAACATTTTATCTTGTTTAACAGACAAATGTTCCTTTATTTGCATAGTTATGTTGTTAAAATACTTGTAAGTCCTCAGGCCATTGTACATAAGTATTCTCAGGAAATTGGATAAAATAAGACACTAGAATGGGATTAATATTTAAACCATAACATTATACATTATCCTCTCTCACCTTAACGGACTAAATACGGCGGTAGAAATGCTGTTTGGGCAACAGATATCAAGGGACTTACGCCGCCATCAAACCGAATTAGACGTCTCTATAATAACGACAAACGTACTAGTGATAAACAAGACAACACCCTTGCAGAACTTATTTAGCTTCGGACTCCCTGATATTTTTCATGTTCACATTTATTATATGAGCAATACTGCGTGGAAACGTGGGAATATATGGTAATATGGGAGGATAACCTGACTTTCAATCGAGAATGTGTGGTTCATATAATATAGTGATATGGCTATAGGCCGATATATATCATTATATCAGTAAATATATGTACAATATACACGAATAACCACAAGAAAAAAAGTCATGTGAAAAAAGCTTAACCTAAAATGAGTGGACTAAAAGCGTAATTAAGGGCGAGCACGAGTGAGGAATAATAGACAGACCGGTATATACTCGTCGTACTCAGGGTCGCATCATGAGTTACAGCGTAATCCCTGAAGCAAGCTTGAAACGAGTGAAAGGGAGAAAAAACTATGAAGGATTGCCCGAGTGTAGGAAAGTTCTTTGTTTCAACTACAAAAATTAAGTTATTACGGTTAATGTAAAGAGGTTGGCCGGATAAGGCATTCGTGTAAAGAGGATGGCCGAATAATGCACTTTTTAAAATAAAATGACGCACAGACACATTACTGGGAAGGGCAAAAGGGGTTGGAGTACAGCGATGGTAAGGTCCATTGGGTAATTAAGTGGGACAAGGTGGACAGGAATGAGAAATGCAAATTAGGACCATGGTAGTGTTCTCCTTGGATATAGTAAGGCTTGGGACGAAAATTAAGTATTTGTGTGACTATGTAATTAAACATGATTAATGTTCCAGTTTTTATTTTTGATAACAGTATTGTACTGGGTATATCGTAGCTAATAGTTGTTGAAGATGGATATAATTGAATACTCTTCTTGTACTACATTTCCGCATCAAACAGTGACAAAGACGTTATCTTCAGACAGAGGATAAGATTGACTGAATATCTGTCATACTTAAAAGTGTTTGCTTTTCTTGTGAGTTAATAGTAAAATAAGTATCATCATCTTCATCATCATCATCATTATTATCTTTACTAGTATTTTTATTGTGTTGGTTATCATCATTTTCTTAGCTATTTATTAATTTACAACACATTTCGTATAATGTCGAATTAAGTGCGGGATAAGGAGGGAGCCAGTTTCGATTACCTAACTATATGTTAGGTAATAATGATATGATGGTGTTTATCATATGTGTGCGTATTAATACTGCACAATTATTGAACCCGAGTTTTAGGGGGATTCCCCCTAAAAAAAAAAAAAAAAAAAAGAAAGAAAAAAGAGTAAAAGGTGTATTTATCAAACTTCTGAATGTTCTTTAATTACTGCCTTCCAATTTATTTTACAAATCACGTATAAAAAAATAATATCAAGCGCATTCTTATTTTCTCAAATATTAACCTTCCCTTGTTGGAGATACCAAATCATTTAGTTGCAGTATTAATAGGCAGACAACGTAATAACTAAAATATGTAAGATATAATATATTTCCTCGTTGCTTCATCGAACTGTTAGCTCACGTGGCTCGGACATCATTAGGATTTCGGCGAATTATTTTCCGGTAGTTTTTACTACACGCAGATCAGT
>NC_061849.1:5806949-5809449 GCF_019202785.1 Penaeus chinensis
AGAGAGACAGACAGAGAGACAGACAGACAGAGAGACAGGCAGACAGAGAGAGAGAGAGAGATAGAGAGATAGATAGATAGATAGATAGATAGATAGATAGAGAGAGAGAGAGAGAGAGAGAGAGAGAGAGAGAGAGAGAGAGAGAGATTGAGAGAGAGAGAGAGAGAGAGAGAGAGAGAGAGAGAGAGAGAGAGAGAGAGAGAGAGATTGAGAGAGAGAGAGAGAGAGAGAGAGAGAGAGAGAGAGAGAGAGAGAGAGAGAGAGAGAGAGAGAGAGAGAGAGAGAGAGAGGTGTAGACACACACACACAGACAGAGAAAGAGAGAGAGAGAGACAGGTGTAGAGACAGAGGCAAAAAGAGAGAAAGAGAGAGAGAGAGACTAACAGAGAATAAAACTAAACGAGAAATCAAGCAGTAAGAAATTGAGAGAAAAGTAGGACTAAAAAAGAAATCCAAACGGTAAAAACAAGCCAACAATAAAAATAGGGAAAATACAACATTATGAGTTCGTGGGCAAGGGAGGAGAGAGGGAGAGAGAGAGAGAGAGAGAGAGACAGAGAGAGAGAGAGAGAGAGAGAGAGAGAGAGAGAGAGAGAGAGAGAGAGAGAGAGAGAGAGAGAGAGAGAGGAGAGAGAGAGAGAGGAGAGAGAGAGAGAGAGAGAGAGAGAGAGAGAGAGAGAGAGAGAGAGAGAGAGAGAGAGAGAGAGAGAGAGGAGAGAGAGAGAGAGAGAGAGAGAGAGAGAGAGAGAGGAGAGAGAGAGAGAGAGAGAGAGAGAGAGAGAGAGAGAGAGAGAGAGAGAGAGAGAGAGAGAGAGAGAGAGAGAGATTGAGAGAGAGAGAGAGAGAGAGAGAGAGAGAGAGAGAGAGAGACAGAGACAGAGAGAGAGAGAGAGAGAGAGAGAGAGAGAGAGAGAGAGAGAGAGAGAGAGAGAGAGAGTGAGAGAGAGAGAGAGAGGGAGAGAAAGAGAGAGAGAGAGAGAGAGAGAGAGAGAGAGAGAGAGAGAGAGAGAGAGAGAGAGAGAGAGAGAGAGAGACAGAGAGAGAGAGAGAGAGAGAGAGAGAGAGAGAGAGTGAGTGAGAGAGAGACATTGAGACAGAGAGACAGAGAGACAGAGAGAGAGAGAGAGAAAGAGAGAGAATGAGAGAGAGACAGAGAGATAGAGAGACAGAAAGACAGAGAGACAGAGAGACAGAGAGACAGACAGAGAGAAGAGAGAGAGAGAGAGAGAGAGAGAGAGAGAGAGAGAGAGAATGCATGAATTAGATGTGACAGTCAAAAGGTCATGGCAAGCTGACAATTAAGAATGAAGGAATGAGGAAGGGAGGGAGGAAGGGAAAGAGAGAGAGCGAGAAAGAGAGAGGGGGGGGGGGAGAGAGAGAGAGAGAGAGAGAGAGAGAGAGAGAGAGAGAGAGAGAGAGAGAGAGAGAGAGAGAGAGAAAGAGAGAGTGAGAGAGAGAGAGAGTATGAATTAGATGTGACAATCAAAAGGTCAGGGCAAGCAGACAATTAAGAATGAGGGAATGCAACTAAACGTAGTTTTACAAGGAAAGGCGATGAAAAGGGAGAGAGAACACATATAAGAAGTTGTAATCATGTGAAATATTCGATGATCAGCAAACCAAGAACGAAAAGAAAAGAATGAACATATATATATATATATGCGTGTGTGTGTATGTGTGTGTGTGTGTGTGTGGGTGTGTGTGTGTGTGTGTGTGTGTGTGTGTGTGTGTGTGTGTGTGTGTGTGTGTGTGTCTTAACAGTCAAAATCAATAACACAAAACAAAAAAAAAACAAAAACAAAAAAAAAAACACCGTAAGAGTTACTCAAAGAGATGATAATTCACAGCTTAACAGATAAACCCCAAGAAGGCAAAATTCCACCCACCAGAGCCTTGGGTGAGGTTTTACGCCGTCCGCCCTTTCCTGCTTACACGTTATACTGTATTGAAAAGTAAAACGTTTTTAGAAAATTGTATCTTCACCCTTTAAAAGTTCATGTGAAAATCTAAGGATATTATTATTTTTTTTATTATAGCTGATATGCATGAAACGTGTGTATGTGTGTGTAGTGTTTGGTGGTGTGTGTGTGTGTGGTGGGGGGGGGGGGGGTAAATATCAGAGTAAATGAAGCATTTCGAGACTATTGTAGAACACCGTATATAGTTAAAGGAAAATACAGCAGCTAATTCTGATGAGAAGAATTATTCAAAACATAACAAGAAAAAATAAAATTTACAGTACAATTAGTATATCTATGAAAACTAATCCATAAATAATGAAGATAATGCTAAGTATAAAGCATTCTTACCTAGGAAAATAACGAACAAAAGCTATTGTGCTCAATGATTCAATAATTTTAATAAGACCTCCATTGTTTAGAAAAATAAATATTTGGTGCCCCAAATAATTTAAATAATGATGAGCAAGATAAATAAAACAATTTGACATAACGATAAAAAAAAACTGTAATTAGATTGAACTTTATAAAGAGGAATCCAG
>NC_061849.1:5831949-5834449 GCF_019202785.1 Penaeus chinensis
TGAATAAATACAGCCAGTACACACACACACACACACACACACACACACACACACACACACACACACACACACACACACACACACATATATATAAAGGTTTGCAAACAGTAGTAATTTATGTAACATAAGATCACATATAGATATTCGGACAGAGCTGCGCATCTATGACTCACTTATATATAGCCTGATATTTTACTGTAATACAGTTTGGGGTAATGTAGGTACTTCAATACGTTAATTGTACTATAAGGAGAGTTATGCCAATGAGTCTTTCTAAAAAAAATAAAAATGAAAATTCTTAAATAGGCGAAATTGAATACATATTGTTGTGCTTTATTTGTTTACAAAGCTTTGCCTAGTACCTTAAATTATCGTTCATTCTCCCCCCCAAATAAAATAATAGTTAGGTACACTTCAGGACGTAAATTTCAATTGTTCATCATAGTGTTAAGGTTTGGGATAAACTGCCATCTTCAATTAGGGAGAGTGAAAGTTTAAATTAAAAAAAAAAAAAAAAAAAAAATACTTACATACGAATTCTTATTGAATTTCTATTAATGTTGTGATATTTTGATTGTAGACTGTTAAGTGTCTCACCGAGAGATTTTCTTCAAATAAGCTCAGCTTTCTGTAAAAATATGTATATATATTATATTTACTGCTTGAGTTAAACTTATCAATATCAACTTATCAGTACTACTGTAATGATAATAATGTTAATCATGATAATGGTAATAATGATGATTATGATAATGAGAATAATCATAATAGCTATAAAATATAAGAACAATAATAATATTAATGATACTATTATTATTGTTAGTATTAGTATCAATAGTAGTAATAATTATTATAATGATGTTAATAATAACAATAGTAATAAGAATAGTCTATCACAAACACGTACATGAATACACCTCTCTGTATTTCTTGTCTTGTATGCCCTGATGATACAATAAAGCGAAAAGGCCTTCGGGACATTCGTGTGTTTTCACGTACTTCCCTTCGTTGTTTCTATTAGCTACTTGTTCGACACGAATTCCACACTCATTTGGATCAGTTTATCTGAAGCTAACATTTATACACACAAACGTATTCGTATGGAATCTTAAAGCAGTGGAAGTACTGATTAAGATAATTTGATAAGCAATGAGACTAATTAGTGTTCCGACCTGAGGAGTGTTCCTAATTGGCCACTACAAATACAACAAACACACAAGCCACTGCACAGATCTACCCAACTGTGTTTCGAGGTCTCGTGTCATCTCATTTTTATTTCAAATATAAAAATTCACTAAATCGGTTTCTAGAATGACAGAAATACTTGACTATATCTGCTGTCCCTCAAGCCTCGGGAGAGGAACTGCTGAGCAGTGGTCTTTTTTTGCAATTCTCTTGAGCGTCTGATCATATTTCCTAAATATACGACGTAATTACTACAAACGCGAATGCTAAACTAAATAAAATAAAAAAGTTGCTGGCATATCAGAACTTCATCTTGAAAAATGTAGTTATTCCCGTGGAAACACACACACACACCAATATATATATATATATGTGTGTGTGTGTGTGTGTGTGTGTGTAAATATATATACATATATACATATATATACATATATATACATACATACATATATATATATTGTGCGTGTGTGCGCGCGCGTGCGTGTGTGTGTGTGTGTATACACATCACACACACACACATATGTGTGTGTAATCAATTTAGTATAAATCTGTTTTCATTCATAAACTGATAAAAATGCAACACACATTTTGTATATATTTACGGGGCACAATTAAACGTAATTTTACAACATTTCATTTTTAGTTTGTCTAAAATGTATTTCTGTGCTTTGGTTTAGGATTAATTTTACTAACAAATATTTATGTTGATTTTGTTATCCTATGCAAATTGTAAACTATTACATTTCATTTCAATTTTCAAAGGATGCATGTACAAAGCGAAACGAGAAATCAAATTGGAACAAACAGATGCACGCACGACTATGCAAAAAAATGCGCGAACTCATACACGTATGCACATACCACATACACATTCCATATACACATGTATATATATGAAAATACACATTCATCAATGTAATATAAGCATTGGTATGTCCACGTTAAAGCACTAAAATGTACATGTCGGTGCTTGTGTTATAAATGAAAGTTTAAACTAACTCATCTAAAGCCATTTCCGGGGCAATTGATCTGTAATTGAGTCCTGGTATCAGGGGCAAAGTTACCCTAGGAATATGCCACATCTTCTCTTCAAGACAAACTTTACGCAGTATGATGGTGATAATACAAAAATGTCTATCTGTCTACTTGTCTCTTTGTCTCTCTCCCTCCGTCTCAGTTTTTCCTTTCCTCTCTTACCCCCTGATCTCTCTCTCTTTATATATACCTTGTGTGTGTGTGTGTGTGTGTGTGTGTGAGAGAGAGAGAGAGAGAGAGAGAGAGAGAGAGAGAGAGAGAGAGAGAGAGAGAGAGAGAG
>NC_061849.1:5839449-5841949 GCF_019202785.1 Penaeus chinensis
TATATATATATATATATATATATATATATATATATATGTGTGTGTGTGTGTGTGTGTGTGTGTGTTTGTGTGTGTGTGTGTGTGTGTGTTGTATGTGTGTGTGTATGTGTGTGTATGTGTGTATGTATGTGTGTGCGCGTGTGTGTTTGTATGCGTGTGCAAGTGATTGTGCATGTACGAGAATGTGTGTGTGTGTGTTTTACATGTGAAAGTGCATAATATTTTTATTAAACGGTACCACTTTCAACCGTAAATATTTTCCTGCAAATTGTTAATAAGGTTGCTATACAAAATATGAATAATAAAATTCAGGCACTGTGGTGGAGCCGAGAGAGGAGATACATGGGAAAAAGAAGCATTGTGAAAGTCAGTGAATTTTAAACGTGGATGACTACATTAACATTAATAACTTTATGCAGTATAATTCCTGTTTTACTTATGAAAGTTTGTAGCCAAACCGCCTGTTGAGTTTTATTTAGACTTCGTTGCAAACTCTGCTTTGTTCCTCACGAGACAACATAATTGATCACTCATTTCGAAAAGTATTATTTTTATTATTATTATTATTATTATTATTATTATTATTTTTATAACTATTACTATTTTGAGGATGCAAGCCTATAGTCTCTATAGTATATTCACCATCCTTGTCGAAAGAACCAGCATGCATGACAACAGTGGAGGGTAACTGTCGTTGCAGTTGAAATCGATGGGTAATGCAGAGACACGATTTTCAGGAAAGTTGAACTCGCAGCAAAAGCTTTGCAAAATTGGGTATTTTCTCTGTCTGGCTATTAAACATACGTACATAGATCCAAACATACATACATACATATGTGTGTGTGTGTGTGTGTGTGTGTGTGTGTGTGTGTGTGTGTGTAGGTGTGTGTGTGTTGCTAATTCGGATTACGGCTTTTTAAGCATGTAGCCTTATTCCGCACAGCGCGCTACGGTTTAAGAAATTGTTTATACGATTTTCTTCCTTCATATTTGTTGCACGACGACGAAACCGCTTTCTTCAGTGTACCGAGCATTCCTCTTCCGACACACACACAGACAGACAGAACACACACACACACACAAACACACACACACACACACACACACACACACACACGTCTGACTGATTTCCTTTAATCCAGCTCCTCGGTCTTTTTACGTTTCTAATGGCTCCGCTTCCTAGATATCCTTCTTTGCTTTTCAACAGTCTTATTCATCCTAAACCCTTTAAATCTTCAGAGAATATTAGAACGGCGAATCCAAATAATTCTGAAATGAAATACAATTAATCCAGATTCTTGTTTTTGTGTTTTGTTTTTCGACCCGTCCTACAATACTGCTTTTTGGAGGACTGTTTTATCCATAGTATGCCCATGTAAAATTGCTGGTGCTGTTATTATTATCATTGCCGTTGTGATTATTATAATGTTATTAACAATAATAATAACAACGTATATTTCCGAAATTCAAGGAACAAAGTAAACAGGTGAGATATGTACCACTAGTTATTGACTCCTTGGTTACTATGCAGTTGTAGAGCCATCTATGTGTACACATAATTGATAAACTGAACTGACAGTGGGCGTGGCGTGTACGAACATGCTATTCCCGGTGTTCAGGTTAAATACTAGTGTTATAGCTTAGGTACTTCTGCAGTCCCTGACAGGCCTAAATGACAGGTAATTCTCCTTAACAGTGACCCTGGCATAGGGTTATTTAGGTCTCTCGTGGTAACTTTCCCTTTTCCTGATGGTCTTGAAATGTTACATTCCCTTGGACCTAAATTCTGTGCCAATATAAAAGCGACTCATACTATGGCAGCAAATGTATGGTAATATATATAAGGATGGCAGCTTTTCTTTATATAAACGTTAAATAATAAATAGTCACTGAAATTAAATTTTGAGACGTAAAATACAAATATACTAATTCCGTAAAGTACCATCAACAAAATCCAATCTTTGCTAATATTATTTGTTCACATAACCCATATTTGCAGCTATTTATTTTATATGAGCCATTGATCAGAACTGTACTAGCATATCTAAACTATTATGTTAATTTCTTTTCCTCTTGTCCGTAAGCACCTAGTTTAGGAAAATATAGATAAAATATCCCAAAGCCACCCGACTGGCTTGCCGCAGTGAATAGTATAAATCCCATGAGTGGCTTGTTGCAGTGAAGGGTAAAAGCCATTTCAGTGGCTTATACGCAACCTGGCAATATGGGAAGCTACGGGTGCCGTACTCAAGGGGGTTTAAACGACAGTCGCAGCGGAAGGATAGGCGAATAGGCTTGCCTCAATAAAGGGTTTAAGGACACCACTATCTCAGCCAATGGGAGGGAATAGAGCAAACATTTCCACTATATTTGTCTAGGATAAAGGGCAAGTAGAACAATGAAGGGAAGTACAGGAAAACATACGAATATGCCGAAGGCCTTTTCGCATTTACTGCTTCATCAGGGCATTGTTCTACTCGCAATTTGTTCAACATGAATT
>NC_061849.1:5846949-5851949 GCF_019202785.1 Penaeus chinensis
CACACACACACACACACACACACACACATATTCATATGCCCACTTGTATGTAATGTACGTAAGGGTGTATGCATGAATATGTATGTGGATACTAATGTATACACATGTACGTATGTGTGTAGGTACATATGTTGTACGCATATGTCTAAGTATGTACATGCATGTGCATATTTGTAGTTGTATGTGAAGTAGGAGTGTTCACATGCAAATCTATACACATGTGAGCATGCGTATAGGTGGATAGACATGCGGATGTATGCGCACTTATGTGTGCATATGTGCTTGGATATATGCATATGCATGTGCAAGAAAATGAGATATGTGTAGTACTTCCACTCATCAGTATACCCTGATGTAGAGAGCGCGCTCGCGTGTGACTAATCATAAGTCCATGATAGGCAGGTACAACCCTAGAAGGCTTACCAGTGGCACCCCAGCTAAATTAACCCCCCTCCCCACCAAGATACGTCTAAATCAGTAGGTGAGCGGTACTCGGCTGTCTACCTCACCGTAAAAACCATGACTAAGTAAACACAGCAACGACCCTCTTTCCCCAGAGGGGAAGGAGCCCCTGGTTACAGCAGCGGTCAGGGTCGCTCCGGAACAGAGGGTGCAAAAAAACTCCAGTTAGAGACAGGCCTGACGCTGATGAACCTTTTCACATATATGAGGACTTATTAAATTCGACGTACTAGCATTGTTTGATGAACTCTTTTTCATTAAATTGGATGTTGTAGGACTCTGAGAAGTTAGAAGACTAGGTGAAGAACAGAAAATACAAAATAAATAAAATCGTGGAATTCCATAGTGTAAAGCGAAAGAGTGTCTTCAATAACAATATTGTTCAAGTCTATCAACAAACAATTCAATGACACGTAATTGGAAGCTGCACTTGAAGTAGGCGATACAAACGACAAGTAAAGATCCAGGAAGCTCTCTGTAGAAACTAAACAGCTTATGCAAAATCGTAGGGTCATGAAAATATCTTCAAATAAGGACAAAATGGATTTAATTGAACTACCACAGACTATAAATAATAATAAGAGAGAGGATGTACGGAAATTCAACACTCAAAACAAATACATGAAACATTGATTTCAAGTTCCAGCAAGAAAACAGCTAAAAGGAGACCTGGAATAGGGAGAAATTAAATATATATAGCAAAGAAACCAGACGGAGAAATGTCATATAACAAAAATGAAGTCATTAAAGTAACAAAGGACTTTTACACAGACTTATACAACTCAAAGGACTGGCCACGGACAGAAGTAAGCGCGGTAACTAGAGATGTACCTTACATCACATCAGAAGAAATACAAAAAGTGCTGAAAGGCATGAAGAGTTGAAAAAGACCTGGTAAAGACAGCACTGGTATAATAGAAATTGCAACAGTTGTTTTGATACATATAAATGGGACAAACCGGATCTAAAAACTACCAGCCCAAAAGCCTCCTTTCAGTTATTTATAAACTGTTCACAAAAGCCATCACAACTCTAATTTCTGACACTCTAGATTCTAACAAGCCTAGAGAACAGGCACATCCACACACAAACAAATATAAGAGCGGAAATAAATGAATACAGGAAACCCCTGTGAATGGCATTGATCCTTTACGAAAAGGCATATGACTTTGTTCAAATACCAGCAGTATTAGAAGGATCGCCCAGGATAATGCGGCGTTGAGAACATGACAAGGGTAGCCCAGTTTGGAGAAAAAACATGTTAAAATACTTTCCCAGGTATTTAGATTATTCCGTGCAAGGCCTGTCTCAAGTTTTATCAAGGCGAAACTGGGTAGAGCTTTCGGAAAAAAATAACTGAACATGAACGTGATGTTGGGTACGCTAGAGAATCAATTTCGTGTTTCAATCATTTACGTCATGAAGCTCAGTATCTTACCTGGAAAGACACTGAAGGCCTTTTTTGTAACATTTCCGAAACCCCTAACACTTTGATACATGTTTGTATTATTTACATTTTTGGAATCCTATTGAAACATCATTTCATTCTGTATCAAGTTGAAGGCAAACATTTTGATACACTCCGACCAGTCGGTCAGTGCGCAATATTTTTCAGATATATTTCACATAGTCTTAGAAATGGATTTATATTATCATTAATTACGAATCGCGTCATTAGTTTCTTGATGTAACTTTTTTATTACAAATGTGTATAAAATGTCTCTCTGCCTTTTTAGCAGTACATCAAATACAAGTTCTCTCTATATGGGTAAGAATTTCCAAGGTGTACGAGTCATATGACGTGGTATTGACTTCGATGAGATGTCTTCAAAATCGATTTGTGCGTCAGGTATATAACAAAACAAGCTAATAAATATAAGAATGATGCTGTGTATCCTGATTTGTAGATATACTTTAATCAATAAATCAAGTAAATGTCCGTGATTATTGGAAGTACGGATTTGTCTGATTTGGATACGGAACTCACTCGCGGGGGGTACGATGAAATCTAAAACCTTATCCTACTTCCGCATTTCATTAGCAGTACATTAAATGTAATAAGAAAAAAAAAAGAGAAAAAGCATTTAAACTTTACAGAGCCTTGCGAAGTGAAGAGTGGTGTGTATAAACAATAGAAGTTACGCTGTAGTCAAGTACTTTTTCCATTTTATTTGAAGCTTCAACAATGTTTTACTTGTAATGAAAAATAATACCAGCATATTAAGTACTTTAATGATTTTCTATTTACTCTTTCATGTGAAGTGAAATAAAAAAATCAGTCCAAACTTCGATGACATCGTGTTCTGTAGCGACCATGATACAACTCGAAACAATGTATCAAAGTGTTAAGGGTTTCGAGATGCCACAAAAAACCTTAAATTCATATAACAACAAATGCTTACGAACGAAAAATGCTAGATCTGTTATTTAGAAAATTGCCTGATTTCAACTTGGTCAGTGCTGTTTGGTTGACCTTACCTCGTCGTTAGTAAATAAACCCTTCCCTAGACTCTTTGTCCTTGACCCTTCGCCTGATTCAGCTCTTGTTCGCATTGTCTCTCTGCGTATCCATTGCAGTTAATTATTCGTCTGTTAGGGTTCTCTTGACGAGTTCGATTTAATATAATTTCTTATTGTGGCTGCTTTATTTTTCTTATATATATGTATGTATGTTTATGTATATATACATATATGTCTGTATGTATAAATATATTGGGTGTCTGCCTGTGTGTGTGTGTCTAAGTCAGTGTCAGTTTGTAAAGCTTTTCAACAACAACAACAACAATAATAATAATAATAATAATAATAATAATAATAATAAAAATAATAATGATAATAATAGTAATAATAATAATAATAATAATAATAATAATAATAATAATAATAATAATGATAATAATAATAATAATAATAATAATAATAATAATAATAATAATAATAATAACAATAATAATATTAACAATAATAATAATAAAACAAAAATAATAATAACAGTAATACAAATACTGATATAAATCGACATTCTCGGTTGCACTTAGTTTAATGCCCTAAAGATGTGTTCAGAGCAACCTTAACTCTCCTTTGTGTATATCTTGGGTTTAGGAAATTCCTAGTCTTTTTTTCATTCCCTTGGGTCTTTCGTTAAGATTTTTGTTTGAATGGGTCATCGAGGGCTCGTATGAAAAGGCAGAACATTGTACTCAAGTAGAAATGATTGTATATGCAGGTACATAGAACACAACTGTTCAGTGTAGCGAGAATAAATATACACTTATTTACCGTTCATAGTACAACAGTAAAGAGCGGAATATAATTGGATACTTTGTGTAAATCCTTGGTAGAATTTATAACGCCGGTACACAAACATCCAGACAATGATTGTTCCAACTGGTTGCACAGTAGAGTTAGTATGATACGCGTATAGGTGTAATCAGTCATGAGTGAGTTAAGGCTGCACAAAAGCTTATTTAGACTACAACATTTACGTTTACAAGAACTAAATACAGAGTCGGAAACCGAAATTAAAAATAGAAAACGCTTGCAGATCCCACTCGGACTACCCTATTTTGAGCCTAATATTGAAAATAAGACTTACAAACTATATTTACCGGTCACTTAGTCTCACTACCGCGGCTCATTGAATATTTAAGATACGCCATCGCTTCTAAGTGACGGGCGGCGTTATCGTGCTCGTGGAGAGTACTTTTCCTTTAAGTACTTGAAGTACTGAAGAAAAGACGCTAGAATTACATATTTTATGGTAGATATCATCATAAACAGAACATTTAGCTTAAAGGGAAAAAAAAAAACGAAAACAAAAAAATTATAATGATATACGAACGACCGAAATGCAAAAGAAAACCAATTCGGAACAGAACGTAAGTGGAAGTTTGGGCTCTTTCCAGCATTAAGAGATACAGTGTAAAAACGAAATACTGGAATTTGCAGTATTAGCAAGTCAACTCGGAGATCGTTTGGTCGTTTCCGGCGATTTGGAAGCTTGTTTTTATTACTATTATTATTAGTGTTATCACTATTATTGTTATTATTATTATTATTATTATTATTATTATTATTATTATTATTATTATTATTATTATTATTATTATTATTATTATTGTCATTATTATTATCATCATCATCATCATCATCATCATCATCATCATCATCATCATCATCATCATCATTATCATTATTATTAGTAGTAGTATTACTATTATTGTTGTTATTATATTATTTTTACCACAATTTTTATAATAATGAAAAAACAATAATGATAGTAATTATAACAATAATAATAATTATCATTACAATTATTAATATTATTTTTATTACAAGTATTATTATTATTATTATCTATATTTGTCATTATTGTAACTATTATCATAATGCTAATTATTTGTTTGCCATTATTATTATATTTTATTAATATTATCATTATTATTATTAATGATAATAATAATATAATAATAATAATTATTATTATTATTATTATTATTATTATTATCATCATCATCATCATCATCATCATCATCATC
>NC_061849.1:5866949-5871949 GCF_019202785.1 Penaeus chinensis
AAAAGGAAGGGAAGAAAGGGAAGAAGTGAAGAAATAAGCGGATAAAAGGAAGGGAAGAAAGGGAAGAAGTGAAGAAATAAGCGAATAAAAGGAAGGGAAGAAAGGGAAGAAGTGAAGAAATAAGCGGATAAAAGGAAGGGAAGAAAGGGAAGAAGTGAAGAAATAAGCGGATAAAAGGAAGGGAAGAAAGGGAAGAAGTGAAGAAATAAGCGGATAAAAGGAAGGGAAGAAAGGGAAGAAGTGAAGAAATAAGCGGATAAAAGGAAGGGAAGAAAGGGAAGAAGTGAAGAAATAAGCGGATAAAAGGAAGGGAAGAAAGGGAAGAAGTGAAGAAATAAGCGGATAAAAGGAAGGGAAGAAAGGGAAGAAGTGAAGAAATAAGCGGATAAAAGGAAGGGAAGAAAGGGAAGAAGCGAAGAAATAAGCGAATAAAAGGAAGGGAAGAAAGGGAAGAAGTGAAGAAATAAGCGGATAAAAGGAAGGGAAGAAAGGGAAGAAGTGAAGAAATAAGCGGATAAAAGGAAGGGAAGAAAGGGAAGAAGTGAAGAAATAAGCGGATAAAAGGAAGGGAAGAAAGGGAAGAAGTGAAGAAATAAGCGGATAAAAGGAAGGGAAGAAAGGGAAGAAGTGAAGAAATAAGCGATAAAAGGAAGGGAAGAAAGGGAAGAAGTGAAGAAATAAGCGGATAAAAGGAAGGGAAGAAAGGGAAGAAGTGAAGAAATAAGCGGATAAAAGGAAGGGAAGAAAGGGAAGAAGTGAAGAAATAAGCGGATAAAAGGAAGGGAAGAAAGGGAAGAAGTGAAGAAATAAGCGGATAAAAGGAAGGGAAGAAAGGGAAGAAGTGAAGAAATAAGCGGATAAAAGGAAGGGAAGAAAGGGAAGAAGTGAAGAAATAAGCGGATAAAGGAAGGAGACAGGAAGAAGTGAGGAAATAAGCGATAAAGGAAGGGAAGAGAGGGAAGAGTGAAGAAATAAGCGGATAAAAGGAAGGGAAGAAAGGGAAGAAGTGAAGAAATAAGCGGATAAAAGGAAGGGAAGAAAGGGAAGAAGTGAAGAAATAAGCGGATAAAAGGAAGGGAAGAAAGGGAAGAAGTGAAGAAATAAGCGGATAAAAGGAAGGGAAGAAAGGGAAGAAGTGAAGAAATAAGCGGATAAAAGGAAGGGAAGAAAGGGAAGAAGTGAAGAAATAAGCGGATAAAAGGAAGGGAAGAAAGGGAAGAAGTGAAGAAATAAGCGGATAAAAGGAAGGGAAGAAAGGGAAGAAGTGAGAAATAAGCGAATAAAGGAAGGGAAGAAAGGGAAGAAGTGAAGAAATAAGCGGATAAAAGGAAGGGAAGAAAGGGAAGAAGTGAAGAAATAAGCGGATAAAAGGAAGGGAAGAAAGGGAAGAAGTGAAGAAATAAGCGGAATAAAAGGACGGGAAGAAAGGGAAGAAGCGAAGAATAAGCGGATAAAAGGAAGGGAAGAAAGGGAAGAAGCGAAGAAATAAGCGATAAAAGGAAGGAAGAAAGGGAAGAAGCGAAGAAATAAGCGGATAAAAGGAAGGGAAGAAAGGGAAGAAGTGAAGAAATAAGCGGATAAAAGGAAGGGAAGAAAGGGAAGAAGTGAAGAAATAAGCGGATAAAGGAAGGGAAGAAAGGGAAGAAGCGAAGAAATAAGCGGATAAAAGGAAGGGAAGAAAGGGAAGAAGCGAAGAAATAAGCGGATAAAAGGAAGGGAAGAAAGGGAAGAAGTGAAGAAATAAGCGGATAAAAGGAAGGGAAGAAAGGGAAGAAGCGAAGAAATAAGCGGATAAAAGGAAGGGAAGAAAGGGAAGAAGCGAAGAAATAAGCGGATAAAAGGAAGGGAAGAAAGGGAAGAAGTGAAGAAATAAGCGGATAAAAGGAAGGGAAGAAAGGGAAGAAGTCGAAGAAATAAGCGGATAAAAGGAAGGGAAGAAAGGGAAGAAGCGAAGAAATAAGCGGATAAAAGGAAGGGAAGAAAGGGAAGAAGTGAAGAAATAAGCGGATAAAAGGAAGGGAAGAAAGGGAAGAAGCGAAGAAATAAGCGGATAAAAGGAAGGGAAGAAAGGGAAGAATCGAAGAAATAAGCGGATAAAAGGAAGGGAAGAAAGGGAAGAAGTGAAGAAATAAGCGGATAAAAGGAAGGGAAGAAAGGGAAGAAGTGAAGAAATAAGCGGATAAAAGGAAGGGAAGAAAGGGAAGAAGTGAAGAAATAAGCGGATAAAAGGAAGGGAAGAAAGGGAAGAAGTGAAGAAATAAGCGGATAAAAGGAAGGGAAGAAAGGGAAGAAGTGAAGAAATAAGCGGATAAAAGGAAGGGAAGAAAGGGAAGAAGTGAAGAAATAAGCGGATAAAAGGAAGGGAAGAAAGGGAAGAAGTGAAGAAATAAGCGGATAAACGGAAGGGAAGAAAGGGAAGAAGTGAATAAATAAGCGGATAAAAGGAAGGAAAGAAAGGGAAGAAGTGAAGAAATAAGCGGATAAACGGAAGGGAAGAAAGGGAAGAAGTGAAGAAATAAGCGGATAAACGGAAGGGAAGAAAGGGAAGAAGTGAATAAATAAGCGGATAAAAGGAAGGGAAGAAAGGGAAGAAGCGAAGAAATAAGCGAATAAAAGGAAGGGAAGAAAGGGAAGAAGTGAAGAAATAAGCGGATAAAAGGAAGGGAAGAAAGGGAAGAAGTGAAGAAATAAGCGAATAAAAGGAAGGGAAGAAAGGGAAGAAGTGAAGAAATAAGCGGATAAAAGGAAGGGAAGAAAGGGAAGAAGTGAAGAAATAAGCGAATAAAAGGAAGGGAAGAAGTGAAGAAATAAGCGAATAAAAGGAAGGGAAGAAAGGGAAGAAGTGAAGAAATAAGCGGATAAAAGGAAGGAAAGAAAGGGAAGAAGTGAAGAAATAAGCGGATAAAAGGAAGGAAAGAAAGGGAAGAAGTGAAGAAGTAAGCGGATAAAAAAGTAAGATCAGGAAAGTGTGAAAAAATAATATATGGGAGGGTGTGTCATACGGGTCAGGGACGGTTCACGTGTTAATGAGGATAGAGGAGAGGGACGCTACTCGTTAGTTATCCTCAGAAAGGTTTAAAAAATAACTCTCTGGGGATGTGGCACTGGGATGACACCCGCAGTGAGGCAAATTACCGGTAAAAGCGCAAGAAGGGATGAAAGATCAGAAATCAGCTAGGCGTATCGAGCCATCTCTCCGGGAATTGGTGGCAAACATAAGTAAGCTGAGGTCACTACTTTTTCCCAATAAGCTGATGGGTATTTTGCGAGAAAATGGTGCCGAATCAGAAAGATATGGGCGTAAAAAAAGGAATCTGAAAACATTTAATGCTCAAAACTATATTTTCTTACGAAAAATCCTTGCGGATCTTTTGTATATCCTCATGCTTGCAGATCCCAGAGAGATCTACAAAATGGCTATTTTCATAATGTGAATATTTGCAGTGTCAGAAGGAATTTTATCACGAAATTGACGCTCGGCGCTCGTCATGCACAGGGGCGCATATTATGACGGCATTTCATGACATGTCAATTCTAAAAAAAAATGAACTAGCAATTTTATTACTACTTTATTTTAGATCAATGCACGACAAGCCTATGGATCTCAAAAATCAAGCTCGAACCACCTCATGAAAGGAAGAAATCGTTATGACACCATAATGTTATGCTGTCAGGACGTACCGTATTTTCATGAACACATAATGTAGGTAATCGTCGTCTGCTTATAACCTGAAATGTTCAAGTCGAGTGTGCATATACTTTTATCCTTTACGAATATTTTTCTCGTCAGGGTGAGCCTCCTCTTGAGCTCCTTTCCTGAACACCATTTTCCTTGAATATTGGTTATGAAATATTTGCCTGTTCTGTGTATCATAGTTACGATGCCTTTACATAGAACTACAAGGCGCATACAATTTGCCGACTTATAAGGATATGTATCTACAGCGAATTTTCCAGTATAACCTTCGCTTAAACGACGATGAAACCCACGTGAAAATATTCACAGGACAAATCAGGACGCTGAAAGATACCCTTTGCCCTCAGAGATTGTTCTGATATAACAATATCCTGTAAGACAGCGGCTCAACGCAACCAGGCTGCTTCTGAGAGTGGGAAAAAGTTGGTGACAAAAGAATGGAATCTTTGATAGAACGAGATGTTACGGTAAAAAAACAACTTCATGTTTTTTTTTATTCGATACTTAGTTTAGTATATTTTACGATGACATTTCATGGTGATTAATATAATGTCATTTATTTTTTTTCAGAAACCTTGCTTCTGCCGGAGACTGAAGTAACAAAAAGGGAATGGGGAAAAACTGTGGGAGAAATAGAATGATAGAGAGAGAGAGTGAGAAACCCTTTTTTTAACCAAAGACTGAAGCAATAAAAATGCAGTAGGAGTGAAACGTTGGGAGAGGGAGAGAAAGAAGAGAGAGAGAGAGAGAGAGAAAGAGAGAGAGAGACAGACAGACACAGACAGAGACAGAGACAGAGAGAGAGATAGAGATAGAGAGAGAGAGAGAGAGAGAGAGAGAGAGAGAGAGAGAGAGAGAGAGAGAGAGAGAGAGAGAGAGAGGAGAGAGAGAGAGAGAGAGAGAGAGAGAGAGAGAGAGAGAGAGAGAGAGAGAGAGAGAGAGAGAGACATAGAGAGATAGAGACAAATAAAAAGTGAAATAGTGAGTGTGTGAAAAAGAGAAAGACCTTTCTTCCAAAGACTAAACCAATAAAAAGACAATACGAGAGAAACATTGAGCAGAAAAGAGAGATATAGATAGATAGATAGATAGAGAGAAAGAGATAAGCGGTTTAGTGAAATAAGTTCATACGTGTAGTGTTATCACTGTGATTCATTTTTTCTTCCAGGAAAACGTAAATTGAAACATTAAAGAACAATATAATTTTTTAGAAGCCCCCCCCCCCCCCAAAAAAAAAAAAATAATAATAATAATCTACCATTATCATTATTTCATAATCTTCAACTCCATCATTCGCTCCTCA
>NC_061849.1:5876949-5879449 GCF_019202785.1 Penaeus chinensis
ATAAATATATATAAATATATATATATATATAAATATATATACCTATATATATATATACATATATATATTGTCTAGACTTTGAGGTACAACCAACGGAGCAAGATTCATTTGTTTTTTATCTTTCCTCGTCTGAACTTTCATCACGATCTCCCCACACGTATCTTTATTAAGATTAGCACAATTGTTATTGTCTGTAGACGTCCCGGAGACGTTCAACTTAGTCGCTTCACTCCCGTAATTAATCCTATCAGCACGCCGGTAATTGATTGGAGCGGCGACGGCAAAAACGGTAAAAAACTCGCACTTTCCGTGACACCTGATCTCAGGAAATGATCGACCCACTCCGAGGTAATCGTAAAGCGTAACCATCCTTCTCTTCTTACCGTGAGAGGGAATAAGGGAATCTTTAGCAATGATGGTTGAGCAGCCAGAGTCGAGAAGAGCTTTCACGGACTTGTTAAATAAAACCGTTTTTGCGGTAAAACTATTCTGCGATAAAAGATCGGTTTCGAAAAGGAAATTCACTCTGCTAGATTTAATCTTCGAATTCCCTTTAGTTCAGGACAGTTGGGGCGAATATGACCCGTTAGTCTGTAGTTGCGACAAACTAAGTTAGATTTTGACTCGGTCCTCTCTTCCTTGCCCTGAAAACTTCTGTCGGCAGCTTGTGCCATTTTTAAAGTACTGCCAAAAAAAACTCTCCTTGAAGAAAACTCGTAAATTAGCTGGATAGTTTGGTGATATCTGATCTCGGATTAAGAATTTACACAATTTGTTAAAATCCTCTTCCACTTCACTTAACACTCTCCAGTTCTTAAAATACTGCTCCATTCGAGTTATCAGCAGCATGTACGTCTCGTTGTCGCCCGAAATTTCTTCCGATACGAATCCGCTTCTAAACAATTCGTTTTCAGGAGGAAATAATCCCACAAAACCTTCTCGTGTAAACTGGTGTAAGTCTTCAAATCTTTGCCCGTCAGGTAAACATCCAGGTAAACGAGGTAATTATTCACCTTCCATCCCTGTAGATCGGCAATTCTCTCAAAGCGTACAAGGTAATCGCTAATGTCGTCTTTACCTTCACCAAAATTGGGTAGCTTTAAAGTCTGGAAAAATCTCTAATTTCTTTATATCCAATTCCGCTTTCTTAAATTCTCTTTCTAATCGTATACTTTTCTTATTATACTTTTCTTCTTCCCGAGAAATAAGGACATTAATATCTTCCGTCGAAAGTCCCGCATCCTTGGCAGTCTTTACCAATTCTAATATATTAAAAGACATTGACAGAAGTTAACTGCCTATTTCAAATTACATATAATATTCTGAGATCTATCCATCTAGATATCTGTATCAGCAATAAATAAGTATAAAACTCAATAACAGATTATTTAGAATAAATATCATGAACCTACCAGCAGTGCATATCGATATGGACGATATTCTAAATATAGCGTACATACTAAAACCTGGTTCGCACAAAGAAAACTAGTCGTTTATAGTAATGGTTAAATTATTAAGCATTACAATCAAGATGTGAACGCAGTCTACTACGCTCACGGGGTATACCGCACTTTTTTATTCTTTTTTACTCGTTCGTATGATCCTTAGATGAGTGGGCATTTCTCCAGAATTATTATTTTCTCAGACCACATTTCACCAACATAAGTACAATTTATACAAGGTAAACAAATAACAATAAATCTGCATCCGCAATAAAGCGGGTCATTGGGCTGATATAGACGGCGTCTTCGAAATAATTGGATTGCTGACGAGATGGCGAGTCTGAGCACAGACCCTTGTTAGTCGTTTTGAAAAGGTGCTTGGGCGTTAAATGCACGTTTCACCTTCATAAAAAGTGGAGACTGTAGAGGTTTAGAGACACCACCATTAGCATGATAGCATCATGATATTACAAACCAGAACAATTTTTTTTTATGAAAATAAAACCAAAAAATGTTGTATATGCCAATACATTGGCAGTATTTACAAAAAGTTTGTATGGACACGGAGCTTGGAGCCAAGTGAAGACCGTGCAGAATGGGTCACCGACCTTGCTTTGGTCGCAGGAACGGTACCAAGGAACGCATACACGCACACACACACAGACACGAAATCATTGAAAAAGAGAATAGACTGCCATACACAAGTTAAGGAAAACTACACAAACCCTGGACAATACATACAAATATATATATATATATATATATATAATATATATACTATATAATTATATAATTATATACATACTATATAATTATAAACATATATATAGTAATATATGTTTATAATTATATATACATATATATATATGGTAATATATATATATATATATATATATATATATATAATGTGTGTGTATATATGTACGCAGTATATATATATATATATATATATATATATATATATATATTTATATATATATATATTGTTATCGTTATGCCCCACATCCAATTCTTACATTTCGCACACACACATACACATACACACACGCATATATATA
>NC_061849.1:5884449-5886949 GCF_019202785.1 Penaeus chinensis
TTGGCGAAATCAGTCAGAGATACCAAATCAGAATTAAGTCAGTTATAGTAGATCAAAAATCATCTCTCTAATGAAATCATTCTTATACTTTCGCTTCCGATATGAATTTCCCGAAATGCGAGTTTTAACGACGCCTCCCTCCTCTTTGCAAGTATCTCGATTAAAACTACACTTCTTGGGAAGATATAGTGCGCCACCTTATTCCCACACGACCAGTGAACCCATTTCAGCCAAAAGATGTAATAGGATACAAATGTCCTCTAGAGACCCAGTCAGAAAAATGGCATTTCCTGTGATTTTCTAGTCAATACCTGCAATGCCTTTGTTATTATGTCTCTCTGCAGTGCATATGACCTTGTGATGTTCTACTTAATACCTGCAGTACATTTATTAAGTTTCTCTGCAGGGTATGTGACTTCCTTTGTTTGACGAAGGATTTATAGTTTATCTTGCATGATCTTGCATTATGGTGTTGCATGAATCCTCAAACTGTCAGAAACTGTTTTTAATCTTAATCACGTTTACATCATGAAGTACGGGGACAACCCACGCGATATATTAGCGCCGAGAGAACAAAGGACCCGCACGTTTCCAATTAGCTCGACGATCACTTATAATTTGTCAGCGAATGGTGAATATGTTAACTATTGTTAATGTGAATAGGTACATGGTTTCATATTCATCTAGCCATTGTTTACAAGAAAAAATATGTTGTTCATGTCAGCCTGTCAACATTTTCAAGAGTGAGTGTAAAACACAAATGAATAAACAGTTGCGTTCCTATTTTGGGCCTGTTTTGCAATAACGTGTTTATATTTAGATCGGGCACCGTAAATGCTGTGCATTCAATGACGTCATAGTGACGCAAATGCCTTTCTAATGTATCACGCAAGCAGTACAATAGCTGTGATGTACGCAGGGGGTAATTGTTTTTAACTGTTTGTTTATTATCTGGAATCTGCACACGCACATAATACACAGACGCCGGCGCACGCACACACATTCATTTGCGTGTACACACAACCACACACGTGTGTGTGTGTATTTATATATATGTATATATATACATACATACATACATACATACATACATACATACATACATACATACATACATACATACATACATACATACATACATACATACATATACACGTATGTACATATGCATATACATATACATGTGTGTGTGTGTGTGTGTGTGTGTGTGTGTGTATCTATCTATCTATCTTTATATATTTAAAAATATATAAGATATATATTATTTATTTATATATATGTGTGTGTGTATGTGTGTGCGTGTGCGCGTGTGTATGCGCGCGCATGAGTGTATCATATATACATACATATACATGCATACTGAAACCCGGTAGCCAATTTAACCCCAAACCTTTCTTTTTACCGAACGGCCAGAACTTTCGGATTCCACTCCAGCGTTCCTTTGTTTCTTTGTAGCTGCGGCCTAGTCAGCAGGCGCGGAAGGGCGGAATGAAGGGCCTCCGAGTGCCCTAACGCTCAGCTTCTTGAAATAAAAGCACAAAGTCAGCAGGTCTTTTAAGCGCCGTAACACAGCAGCTTTCCACTCAAGGCACACAGCATCTGTGGGCCGCGGCGTGTTTAGTCAGCTCCTCGCTCCGGCGGCCATCAACATTCTCAAATTTAAAAGGACAAGTTCTGGAAATTGCACATCTGTTGGGAGAGCTTGTGAAGGCCTTGTGCTTACCCTTAGTTAAGTCTTTTTTTTGTTTTACCTTTTATTACTTTTATTGTAATTATCATTATTATCACTTATCATCATCATCACCATCCCTATCACCATCACCATCATCATCATCATTATCATTATCATTATCATTATCATCATCATCATCTCTACCATCATTATCATCATCATCATCATCATCATCATCATCATCATCATCAATCATCATCATCATAATTTTTATCATCATCATCATTATCATCATCATCATTATTATTATTGTTTCTATTATTATTATTTGGTATTCTAATAATCGATTTATCCTTCCGATTACAATATTTTCATTCACTGACAGAAGTAACAAAATGAAAGAAAGGAAAAAGGAAAAACTTCCTTTTCCTGTCGACATTGCACCTTCCTTTCATATAAAAAAAAAAAAAAAAAAAAAACTTACAAGAAATGTACTCTGGGAAGTCGCTGTTAGGTCGACACGCACACTCACACGTCAAAAGGGAAAGTGTTTTTTTTTCCTGGCATGTTCTCCTCTGCTCCTTGTAACACCTCTCTCTCTCTCTCTCTCTCTCTCTCTCTCTCTCTCTCTCTCTCTCTCTCTCTCTCTCTCTCTCTCTCTCTCTCTCTCTCTTTCTCTCTCTCCCCCCCCCCCTCTCTCTCTCTCTCTCTCTCTCTCTCTCTCTCTCTCTCTCTCTCTCTCTCTCTCTCTCTCTCTCTCTCTCTCTCTCTCTCTCTCTCTCGCTCTCTCTCTTTCAATAAAAGTAGACGTACATATATCATAGTTTT
>NC_061849.1:5891949-5899449 GCF_019202785.1 Penaeus chinensis
GAGAGAGAGAGAGAGAGAGAGAGAGAGAGAGAGAGAGAGAGAGAGAGAGAGAGAGAGGGGGGGGGGGGAGAGAGAGAGAGAGAGAGAGAGAGAGAGAGAGAGAGAGAGAGAGAGAGAGGGAGAGAGAGAGAGAGAGAGAGAGGGAGAGAGAGAGAGAGAGAGAGAGAGAGAGAGAGAGAGAGAGAGAGAGAGAGAGAGAGAGAGAGAGAGAGAGAGAGAGAGAGAGAGAGAAGGAGACAGAGAGAGAGGGGGGGGGGGGAGGGAGAGAGAGAGAGAGAGAGAGAGAGAGAGAGAGAGAGAGAGAGAGAGAGAGAGAGAGAAGAGAGAGAGAGAGAGAGAGAGAGAGAGAGAGAGAGAGAGAGAGAGAGAGAGAGAGAGAGAGAGAGAGAGAAGAGGAGAAAGAGAGTTTTAATACTTTGAGCATATTTACTTACGCAACGTAGACAACGTTCAATTGAAAATGCGATGGTAGCTGGCGTATAAAAACTATTCACTGCAAGACAGCAATACTCCCCGTAGCGTAATCAATACAGTACTCGAAGCCGGTTACATCTGCCATTAGGAATATTGCACTGCATCTACAACTTGGGTAAAGCGTGTTTTAAATCGATGCTGATATTTGGATAATATCAATGACTCATTAAGTTTCCTTAAACGTTTCCGTTGAATGATGCGTACATTTGGTATGTTTTCTTAACATGCAAGATATCACACTGTATTTATTAATTTAATATAAATTCATACAAAGATGTCTACTCCTTATAATTTACCATGAGATTCGTATTTGCATAAATTACATTAAATTTTTATATTCGCAATTGTAAAATCCATTTATCCTCTTCGGATCGTTGTGCCAGAAGGTTCGGTCTCTCTTTAACCTTTCTGTACGCGATAATATATATACTATCAATTCCACAAGTGCCTGCCAACTAAGGAGAGAATCAGGAGTCCAGTATGACCTTGCGTGATTTCCCCATTTCTTATTTTTTGTAATGCCATTAAAGTCAATACTGTTTTTTTTGTTTTTGTTTTTACATTATGATCAGTATAACGTTACAATGGTAATAACAATGCTAACATTTTTTTTTTTTTTTTCAAGGAAAAGTGTAAACAGGTGAGATGAGTAAAACTGGTGGTTGTAGTTAGTAGTAGCTCCTTGGTGAGCAAGTGGTTGTAGAGCCATCTATGTGTAAACACAATAAAAAAAAATCAGAGTGGATATGACATGCGTGTCTTGCCATTCCAACACAAAAAAGTCAAGATAATTTTTCGACCACAAATACCTTCTACAATTGAGATTATCGGCTCTCAATTACGGACCGTCAGTGTAGGCCTTATCTTCAGCGGACGCGGAAGAGGAATCTTTGACTTGAGAACAACATCAAATCCCAGCGACCCCCAGAGAAAACGCCCGCTTGCTGACTTTCGCTTGTTTTGGCGAATATAAACAAACCAGCATAATGACAAGGAGTGGCGACCTTTTTTTTTTTCTTTTGTCTGACATTTTGCTTGAGTCTGATTAAAGTGAAGCCGAGCTATTGTCAAAACTGTGTTTGAATGCTCTCACATTTTGGAACGTACTCCGCAACTGGTAAATGACTGTTAATGCTGATTTTACAGAAGGGAGTTTGAATCTTTGAACCTTATCATTCTCATATATAAACTTATGTACTACTAAAATCAAATCTAAAAAAAAAAATGACGATGGTAATGGTAGTAGTGGTGGTGATTGCGATGGTAGTGCTGGTGATATAACGATAACGCCAATAACAACAATAATACACTTGTAGTTTCAACTGTATTGAAAAAATGTAGCATAACAGGACTTATTTATCATCGACCTCCGGAGTCCCCGACAGAGGAGGGTCCTCAAATGGCGCCTCAATATGCATAACTAAAAATTCTCAAAATGTGGTTCATTAGAGGAAAAGCGGGTAAGGTGCCTAACCACTCTAATTTCCTTTATCAATTCTGGGGAGGTTTGCGTCTTATTCATTCAACACGTTTTCATACATTTCAAAGTATGAGGAAACTGACAGTAGCAGAAAGCAAGGCTAATGTCATGAAATATACCTTCTAGATAAGTGAAATCTTTGGAGCTAGGGTCCAGGGACGGGGTAGCGTGCCCACACACCTAAATTAGTGCAGGTTCTCCACTAACGGGTATCTACTTTTGAACATCAGTATGCATATGGTTTTCTGTACAGCCTATAACATTCTAAATGACTCCGTTGATTCCCCCTCTACTTCAGTACGTCGCAATACAAACCTAGAGCGTATAATATATTGCTCTAATAAATGTTTATGGTGTTCATCGCCATCTTAGTAACCTTGAATCTTCATATAACTTCGGAGCTACGTCTTTAGTTAATATTTTGTATGGGAGAGTGTAATATACGACAACATACCTGCCGGCAGTACACGTGCGTACTTAGAAATGTAATAAGGGGAGTAGCTTGAATATAAAAATAGTAACACCTTAATAAAAAGTACAAAAAAATAAGTAGGAGCTTTATAAGTGTTTCGTATACATGACACTTTCAGTAAAGTGGTGTGTTAAACCATGGTAAATTTCCCTGAATAATTCAACACCGAAACTTACAAGACCTGAATTCTCCACACACACACACACACACACACACACACACACACACACACACACACACACACACACACACAAACACACACACACACATACACACACAGAGAGAGAGAGAGAGAGAGAGAGAGAGAGAGAGAGAGAGAGAGAGAGAGAGAGAGAGAGAGAGAGAGAGAGAGAGATACACAACTTACCGGTTTCCCATTTCTGTAAATGTTTTCTTTATTTCAATTTCTTTTTCACCAGCTCGCTCAGACAGAGAAAAAGACTCCCATCATAGTTCCCTCAATAAAGAGGAAAGAAAGGGAAAGAGAGAAAAAACATTAGATTAAGAACTTAAGACCAGATCCGCAAATATATTTGAAAATAGGTGAAGGTACTATTTCAAATTCCACTATTTGTCCTCACGTAGTTGTGTCGTAGAGTGTAAACAGAACTTCCCTCTAAATCCGCGTGGGACGTCCTCGGATATGGACTACTCGTTCCACCCCTTTGCGACCTGTGATCCGTATCGGGCATATCGTTGGGGTTTACCTTTGAAAATTGTGTATGTGGGTTAACTGTACATTGGATGTGGCTCCAAGATTCCGTTTGCTATATACTGTATAACTTTTAAAAATCTGTTACTGTGTGTGCTTAAGTGATTTGGTACATTCTTTGGCGTTATTTATTTGCTTATATTGGTTATGGTTTCACTTTCTATGCAGTCTGATTCATTATTTTCCTTATCATTTTGTCCCATTTTTAAATTTGAAAAATTTGTAAAATTACGGTCGTTAATCTCTTATTGTTGCTTTGTTACTGTTATTGCATTGGGATATTTCTTAACAGTGTAATCATTACTTTGTTACAAATGTAAGAAAAACACACTTTAATAATGCTAGAGTAATGTGGGTGGTAGGATGGTGTTGCCTAAAATCTTATTAATAATGATGATACGAAAACCTACAGTAATTACTAAGAATAATGCTCATTATAACTGTTATTATGATACTCAGGGGATACAGTAAATAATCAAATAATAGTAATAGTACTAATAATCACAATGATACTTAGAACACTACAGTAATGATGACTAATCATGCGTCTTATTGTTATCTGCTTTTCCTAATAATGAAACAACGACAAATATGTGCTATGTAGATATTAGTTTTATTGAGTGATATAGAGAGTATAGTGTGGTATCTCGGTCTCCCTGACAGTTAAATTTCAGAGCACGGGGGAAGTACTGAATTAGGACCATTTGAAGGTAGTTGTTGATGTTCTTGAATAGTTCTAAGATATTTACTTAGCCATATTTGATTAAATAATAATTCTGACACCAAGGCAAACATGCAACCTTCGGGTTATACTTACATGCAATCATAGTTCTGGTCTCGACTTTTAATAAATCTATTTAAAGCATGTAATAAACTATGAACTTAATTATTTCATCATTATTATCATATACTTCAATTTTCAACATAAGCAAAGGTAGTGATATAATCTTAATTCCTTATATTATTATTTTTACAACAAACAAATAAAGCAAAACATATAATAATGATGAGACCCCAACAATAACAATATCTGCTCTGTGAGTGGGTGGGATTCCCTAACTTTCCTCCATCAAATGTTACGTCTTCGTCTAAAATTCCATCCACCATGCATGGAGACACAGAAGGTGTTATGTATAATATGTCCTTTCCTTACGTATAACATGTCCTCTCCTAAGTACGATCGACTGAATGTCACGGGAATCCAAGGTGGCGAGCGGGGCAGAATATGACCCTTGTCTTCAAAACAAAAATGAGAGTTTTCATGTGAAATGTTTTAGATATTAATAATAATTTTATTATCTGTAACATTAATCACAATTAATTTTGTTTATTTGACTGTCTTTTTAATTAAATTAAGTTATTGTGCTGTTTAAGAATATGATAGTTATATTCTATTCTTATACACATAATTTTATAGTTACGATGATTCAGTCACCAATTCATCCATGATTATTGTTTAAATTGTATAATCGTATAGTAGAGTATACGCATGTGTGCGATACTTATTATAGAAATAATTTATACGTACATAATATTATCATTGTTAGCGCTACCACCACACGACCTTGTTACCCAAGGCGACATGTTTGCTTGCCAGCCACACAGCACCGAGTGACATTGGTTGTAAATTTAGTAAGAGTTTCTGGACACATGCTTGACACAAGGTAAACTTGTTCGGTGCAGTGTTGGCTCTCCTATTTTTTTTTTAATCTAGATTTTATTATCATTATTGATTTGGTTCTCTGGATTTTTTTTTTCTGGAAGTCAACATATCTGGTTTTCGTTTATATTCAGTCAGTCTAGTATACGTTTTTTTTTAATCTAGTTTTTAATGCTTAGTCTACCATGCACTTTTTTTTTGTTTGGGGGGGGGGGGGGGGTGGGGGGAGCTAAGTATTATGATGAAGTATACGGTGAAGACTGACCACCAGACACGTAGGATTTTTTCGCTTAGCGCCTCTGTCACCTCTGAACTGTTGTCATGCTACAGGCCTTTCGCAAAGCCAATATTAGCTTGCTCACCCTCGAGGGAAAATGAGTTCTTAGGATGAGAAACCCACTGCGGGATGCTGTTCATATCAAATTACTTTCATCTCGCCTTTCCCGGCTTTGTAAACCAAAATAAGATTGGTAGCAGTACTATATGTATTACATAGGTCTATTATTGATTAACTGACATATCTTCATAAAGCGCATGATATATATATATATATATATATATATATATATATATATATATACACATATATACGTATGTGTGTGTGTATGTGTGTGTGTGTGTATGTGTGTGTGTGTGTGTGTGTGTGTGTGTGTGTGTATGTGTGTGTGTGTGTGTGTGTGTGTGTGTGTGTGTGTGTGTGTGTGTGTGTGTGTGTGTGTGTGTGTGTGTGCACGCGCATATATATTCATAAATATACCTATACATATATATAAATATATATATATATATATATATATATATATTTATATATGTATATATAGAGAGAGAGACTGACATATATATATATATATATATATATATATATATATATATATATATATATATTACATATATAGTTATATATGTAATGTGTGTATACAAATATATACATATACATATATATATATATATATATATATATATATAAGTATATACTTATATGTATATGTATATATATAGATAGACTAAGTGTTCATATATACAGATATACGTAACATATGTATATATATATATATATATATATATATATATATATATTATGTATGTATGTGTATATATATAAGTAAATGTATATATATATATATATATATATATATATATATATATATATGTTTATACATATATGTATATGTATATATAGATTGATATATATATATATATATATATATATATGTAGACAATATATATATATATATATATATATATGTATATATATACATATATATACATATATATATATATATATATATATATATATATATATATATACGTGTGTCTGTGTGTGAGTGTGTGTGTGTGTGTGTGTGTGTGTGTGTGTGTGTGTGTGTGTGTGTGTGTGTGTGTGTGTGTGTGTGTGTGTGTGTGTGTTTGGGTGCATCTATGCATATATACGAACATACATATATATATATATATATATATATATATATATATATGTAAATATATGTGTACATATATATATATATATATATATATATATATATATATTTATATATATATATGTATATTTAATGTGTGTATATATATATATATATATGTGTGTGTGTAAATATGTGTGTACATATATATTTATATATGTATGTATATATAATGTGTATATATATATATATATATATATATATATATATATATATATATACATATATACACACATTTACATACAGTACATATATATGTATGTATATATAGATTCTACATATACACATATATACATATATTTATATATACTGTATACATATCTTCATATGTATATATACATATAAATGTGTATATATACATATATGTGTATATATACATATGTATATATTACATATGTGCACACACACACACGTTCCTATGTATGTATGTATGTATATACATATACAGATATATAAATTGCCTCTTTGTATATGTGTCATGAATAAAAACGGATTTATTGTTTTAAAAGATTCTCATAAGCTAATGGAGGATTAAGCATTGAGGAAGGAAACGCGAGTTGCAACGGTGGCATCATTTATCTTAAGAGTTGAGCATTTAGCCTAATGCAAAGTTGTAATGTGTCTTAATGGCTCGAAGATGCTTTTGCGCAATTTCATTGTGCGATTTCCCTGTTCTGTTTGTTTTGCCGAGGACTAGAAAGAGAGAATATTATGCAAAGAAAAGTCGGATATGCATTCTGCTTTACTTTTGTTTTAGTTTTCATTTTTGGTATACAATTGGTATTCCTTTTTTCTCTCTTATTCTGTTTGTTACGATTTGTCTTCCCTTTACCCAGCCATTGGTGCACTGTGGTCGAAAGAGGCTTCTAAAAACAGGGAAGAAAGACGAAAAGGCGAATACAAAAGGTTTGGGGATAAACAACATTGTTACCTTTATAAACATTTTGATACTCGTCTTCCAAAAAGCTGACTGTCTATCCTTGTTCTTGGATAAGATAGTTTGTTCAGGGTCGCATTCTAGGGATATGTTACATATTTAGTTGACAAGAAAAGTCATTTAACCCATCCAAACCCAGATTTTTCACTTTCTTGTTTAAATAAAAAAATGTTAAAAAAAAAGGAAAAAAAAAAGACGAACCTACATCATGGCATATATAAATAGTAGCATTACTTATTTTTAAAAAAATATCACACACATACAAGTGGGTGTGTATGCATAATTTGATTTTTTTGCATCAAATAACA
>NC_061849.1:5904449-5909449 GCF_019202785.1 Penaeus chinensis
GTCACCCAAATCACCATCCTGAGAGGTCTATAATCAACCGACAAAGGGGAGTGTTTGTTGAAGCGCGCAGGCACTTGTGTGAGTGTGTGTGCGTCTGTCTGTTACTCTGTGATGCTGTTTGTCTAAGCCTCTGCTGTGTGTGTGGTTGAATATATATATGAATAGATATATAGACAGATAAATACATACATACATATATATATACATACATACATACATACATACATACATACATACATACATATATACATACACACACATACACATCTGTGTGGTGTGTGTGTGTGTGTGTGTGCAATTAGTGCCAAATTTGGCACATGTCTTATCAAAATGACGATTTTGCTTGTCTTAAGGTTATATTGCTACACTGTTGTCTAAAATAAATATTCTTAATTGCCATTGCCTTTGCATAAATATCAAGAAAAATAGCTTATTTCAACTTCATCAAATATATTTTAGAAAAGATCAAATACAACATTGCAAACCTCGGTCTTCAACCTCCAATTAAGTTAAGTACTAATAGAGTAAAAATAAGACTTTTTAAACTTATTTGTACTTAAGATCATTACTAAACTGGAAATACTACTTCCTGAGACAAAATTTTAAGGTAAATGAATGCTAATTGCCTTCATCAGAAATAAAACTAAAAATCCTATCAGTATGTAGTGCTTCTTCTTCTTTCTGTGCCGTATCAGAGCCTGACGTTGGCGACCATGTTTAATTTCATGGTTGTACAAGCGAGTGTACGAAGGTGGTTTCCCGTTGCCTTCCTTCGGGTGATTGAAGAGTTCACCATCTCTCTTACCAGTGGATTCTCTGCTTGTATTTCTGCAACCATTGCCTTTGGCGTCGTAACTCTTCCGCTGATCGTGCTGCCTCTGCACCACGATCACCTGCTTGGATGCCCTTCCTAATCAACCGCGGTTCGGTGTGCTTAACAGCTGTACCACGGCGGCGACTTCCCCTTACGACACCTGCGTTTGACCTCTCAAATAAAGGCAAACAAATACACACATACATACACACACACATACACAAATGAGTGTGTGTGTGTTTATGTATATATAATTTCCTTGCCGTCACCGATGCAGTTTTTGACGAACTATTTGGCGCCATGATGACATCAAGTAGTTGGCTGGGTCTTTATACTGGGGTGGCTGAACAATGATCCTTCACCAGAGGAGTAGTTGTTTTGGTAATCAATGTTGGTGGTTCTCAGTCCACCATCATATCAACGATAGACTCACCAACTGCCGTATTTAAATGCATGTTCACGCACGCGCGCGGGAGGTGTATGAATGCATCACCTGCGCGCAATCTATGTGCAGATTTTCTATGTAGTGCTCTGAGTCATATTGAGAACTAACTGAACATTCTGGTATTCACTCCAGTATGGGGTGCTTTACTTTACTACAGTATTGCTAGTGAAATAAAGAATAGCAAATAATTCTGACGACAAACAAAGAAAAACTTAGCATGGTCTAAGTTATAGCATCCTGAGTAACTGCAACTCTGCCTTACACCTCTGCTGTCAGTACCTCTGGAATGCGGAGGATTCCTAAGTACGTTCTTTAGCAGATGACATCTGTCTAGGCCACTTGTTGCATTGTTTTTGTCTGTATCAGATTATTCTTTATCAGTCTGGGAAGTCTACTCTCCTATCAGAGCTTCGGCAACCTTCAGATTGAGAGCCATGCTATTCATGAAAAGAGTACCATTTAATCTACAACCCTGTCTATATTCTAACCAAGTATTCACAAATGTAAGTTCATAGATGTGGAAAATTATTATCTGTGTGTACTTTGGTGTGCGTATTCTATTGCAATAATATGGCATAACCTTGTCAATTATATCTACTACTTCCATGTGTGAGTTATACTCGTAGGCCTCGATCATTTTTGGTCGAGGTGATGGAATATGTCTTTTGTCTTTTTCCGACCGTCTTGGATAGTAGGATGGTGAATGTATACTATATTCATTAACAGCAATAGAGCCTTTTGTAATACCAAAGAAGGCCTAATCATATCTAACAAGACACTCCGATGCTCTCCTGTCACTTTTCTTCAGCTGTTTTTCTGTTTTGAGGGAATGTGAAAAACCTATAAGAAAGGTAATTTGTGCCTCGAGGAGCGGACCTCACACCCGGCGATACCTGCTTTTATTGAGCATATTTAATCCAGTTCTAGGAACACTTAGAATTTAATCTTACTTCCCCTGAAAAAAAAAAAAAAAGTTCATCACTAGCTGCTACATAAACTATGATTCCATATGGATTGGGCTTTCTGGGTGTAACACAACAAGGGTTGATCATTTCATCGACTGAAGCAAATTTGAGCCTCTCGAGCTCTAAACTTCTTTCCCAAACTGAAAAAAATCATAGGCGCTAGTTGCCAGTAACTATTTTATTTTTTTTTTCTCGGCTGAACACACCCGTCTGTGATCAATATCGGTACATAACAAGTCTAGAAAACTTTCGTACACTCATTACAAAGTTTATACCAACAAACTTTTCCATTTGGATACTACTGTATCTATAACTAAAAGTCTTCCTTTCTTTGACATACATTTTTGTGTCTCTAGAATTCAAGCATCCCATACTCATAACACATATGCATTAAAATATTCTACTTGGCTTTAAACAGTTGGATTTGTTTGGGAAGCAACACTTTCAGCTGGAAATCCACACCTGAAATTATCTTTGAGTAAAAAAGCAGATACAGGGGTGGAGGTCCGTGAACTCTGAGCAATTGGCTCCTGATTATGATAGATGAATATGTCATCAGTGCCAGGAACTTCAATAATGATAATAATAATAATAAAAATAACAAATGATAACAACAATAATAATAATAATAATGATAACTAAAATATTGAAAATAAGGGCAATTATAACAGTAATGTTGATAAGATAATAAGAATTATAATAACAATAATAATAATAATATTAATAATAATGATAATGTGGATAATAATAATAATGTTGATAATCATTAATAACAATAGATTATAATAATAAGAAGAACGAGAATAAGAATAAAAATAATTAATAATGATTAATAATAATAATGATAATGATAATATTAATAAAAGAATAATAAATAATAATTAACAGTTAATATTAATAATAATGATAATTATAACAATGATGATGATAAACAATGATTATAACAATAATAAAAAAGTATTAGTAATAAGGAAGATAATAATAGCAAAAATAACAATTTAATAATAATAATAATAACAATCATGGCAATAATAATGAAAATGTCAGCAATAATGATGATAATAATGATAGTGATGAAAATAATAACGACAATGATATTAATAATGATGATAATTATAAGTGAAAATAATAATGATAATTATAATACTGTTAATAATAATGATAATTGAATATAATAATAACAAAATAATAATGATAATAATAGTAACAATAGTTATAATAATTATGAAAATAATATTGTGTGTGTTTGTAAAAATGTATATATATATGTATATATGAGTATGTGTGTGTGTGTGTGTGTGTGTGTGTGTGTGTGTGTGTGTGTGTGTGTGCGTGTGCGTGTGTGTGTGCGCGCGTGCGTGTGCGTGTGCGCGCGCGCGTGTGTGTGTAGCGGGTAAATAACAATGTATCAGGTTAATTTTGGGCTCAACCGAGAATATAGGTTTTTATCCAGGAAAAGATTCGTCTGCAGTGAACAGACGTAAGGTTCCAGGCCTACGTCACGCTGCCATCCCCCGATTATTAGGTTTGGGAGCCGTGTGTGTTGTGTATGGGGGTGTAAATATTGTATATGAGGAGAGTGGAAGTAAAATACAGAATGTGTCTACTGAATGTTGGATGTGTGTGTAAATGTGAAAAGGAAGATAGCGCTCAGTCTGTGTGGACTTGTTTGGAAGAAAAAAATGCAAGATCATAGAATTCTTCCTTTCCCTTCGGTTGGAGCATCCACTTGCTGGAAGCGGGAACCCAGGTATAGCAAAAGGTATGGTCGTTTCTAGAATATCAGCTTAATATACCTTTTAAAAGCCTTTCAGGGGTTGCGAGATATCAGAGTGGCCAGCAATGTGTTGTTTAGGAGACCCGAGCCCGAAAAAATTTCAAGCATTTAGCCTTGGTCAGAACTAGAACTTAAGAGCTCGTACATATCGTGTGTTTTACTGAAAGGCAATGAGTGAAAGCTCCACGACGGTATAATATTTATTTATTGAGCAAATCGCACTCACAGGGAGTTCTACAGGTAAAGTTAAAGATGCGTACATCACCAATTTAATCACAGCGAGGGAGATGCACGTGAAAACCACACCAGATATACTTAAAAATAATTTTTACCCAAAGTGTTAGTACGAAAACATACGGATCCCTTATTTAAACAAGTTAATCTACAACCCAAAATGGAGATAAACTCTGACTGAAACCCTTGTGTAGATAAGAAAAAATGGAGTGTAAGAAAACACTAAAAGGGCACAGATCCGAAGACTGCCTGCCTGAGACAGCACATCGATCAAGAGTAAATTGGTCCTGAATGTATTATGGGCGAGATTGTAAGAGATCTCTCTCTCGGGAGGTACGGATCCACAGGCTGTGTGTGTGTGTGTGTGTGAGAGAGAGAGAAGAGAGAGAGAGAGAGAGAGAGAGAGAGAGAGAGAGAGAGAGAGAGAGAGAGAGAGAGAGAGAGAGAGAGAGAGAGAGAGAGAGAGGGGGAAATAAGTGATAACTTAGTTGTTCAGACTGGTGGCAACAAGCAGTGTTCATCTATATCACTGAGTCCTTTTAGGTTCTCTAACTTTTGGATTTCACAAGGTACTGCTGTGGGTCATTGCAAAACAGATTGTACCCTCTAGATTGTAATGCAGCATGTCACACACCAAAGTCCCAAAGAAACCAGGGGCCTCCTACACACAACCATAAATAACACTTAACTTTGGGGAGACACGCATTCAGCAATCCTGGCACGAAGCGAGGTAAATCCAAGAGAGCACAGTCGAACAACATTAAG
>NC_061849.1:5959449-5966949 GCF_019202785.1 Penaeus chinensis
TTGTAGCCTATGAGGACCTACTGATTTTCGTTCTGCTGAAATGGATCAGTTTCACTCGTGAACTTAAAATCTATTTTTTTCGAGATTTTACCAGCCAGTTATGTATGATTCGGCGTAACAGATTTGCGTGTTCATCCGCCATACCCAGCTGGTCAGATGAGTATGAATATGAACTAGACGAACCAAAAGACTTCGTTTGATCATCTGCATTGACATGATTTTTTCCCCTACGTTATAAACAGGCGAATGGTACAGATACATTATTTTGCAACTCAAAAGGGATCTCTACATAAAAATATTGGAATATACGGCTGTTGCCTTGAAACAACTGTCAAAGAAGTTGAAAGTTTGGGGAACATGTATCACAATTGGTACAATGTTTTAGCGAAAACAGTATCGTTCCGTAGTTTTACGTTTCATATAGCACTCATGAAATTTAAAAGTTCAGTTTAACCCCACTCCCCTACCCCCCCAAAAGTTATAAAATGCCGATATTTTGGCTCCATTCCAGTATACGTAGGGAAAATAAGGAGTACAATACAATGCTAGAATTAAATGTATCACTCCATAAACAACAAAAGCAAAATTACACACAAACGCACACACACACACGCGCGAACACGCGCATGGGCAAGCTCGCACAAGCATACAAACACACACACACACACACACACACATACACACACGCACACACACACACACACACACACACACACACACACACACACACACACACACACACACACACACACACACACGATGTATATGTACGTATGTAAAAGTGTGTCAGTTCAAGATGTCTTCTAAACAAAAATGTCATCGATAATGAAACTATACCAAATTAGCAATTCCTTTCCGGATTTGATTAGAAAACACCTTGCGAAATAACGTCTTTCGCTTGCAACGTAATATTGCTTGCAGCTCGAGACTGAGTTTTCGTCCACTGTCTCCTCGTTAGTTCAGCCTGATAAGCTAGGGGTCAACGATTCTCTCTCTCTCTCTCTCTCTCTCTCTCTCTCTCTCTCTCTATCTATCTATCTATCTATATATCTATCTATATATATATATATATATATATATATATATTTATATATACACAAACACACACGTGTGTGTGTGTGTGTATGTGTGTGTGTAGATAGATAAATGTATAGATGTATGTATGTATGTATGTGTGTGTATGTATACATGTACATATATATGTATGTGTGTGTATGCATATATTTGTATAAATATGTATGTATACACACATATATAGATTTTATATATATAGACATACAAATATATATATATATTTATATATTTACATTTATATATACATGTTTATGTTTATATATATACATATATATGTATATATGACTGCCGCGATGGTCCGGTGGTTAGAGCACTAGATTCTGACCCTCGTGGTCCCGAGTTGAATTCCCGTCCCGGCGGTCGTAAAAATGCCTGCGCTCTGACTGCTGGCTCGAGCCCGAGAAAACGAGATATTGCCTTGAGAAGTCAAATGCAGGTGTCGTATAGGAATTCCCCGCGGTGGCACAAGTGTTAGCGCACCGAACCGCATTTGATTAGGAAGGGCATCCAATCAAGAGTGATAGCACCATATAACCTGTCAATAGTGAATTGAGAGAGGCCAATGTCCTGCAGTGGAATGAATGGCTATTAAAAAAAAAGTATAGATATACATATATAGACATAAATACAGATATGTGTGTGTGTGTGTGTGTTTGTATAAATGTGTGTGTAGGTATGTGTGTATACACATGTAAAAATATATATAAAGAAATATGTGTATGTATAACTATACTATATCTGACTATATACATCTAACTATATATATTTATACACACACACACACACACACACACACACACACACACACACACATATATATATATATATATATATATATATATATATATATATATATTTATATATATTTATATATTTATATATATATATATATATATATATATATATATATATATATATATATATATATCTGTGTGTGTCCCTGTTTTCCACACTTTTCTTCACCTATGTATATTTGTGTGAATATGCTGAGGCCCATCATTGTGAACCAGCTTGGTAGACTTATCTACATCACATTTTATGTAATATTTGTTATGTTTTTCATTTAGTTTTATACTTCTCCATATTTAACGAAGGTAAATGCAGTGCACCGACGCATTTCATACCACGGAAATGCAAATAAGCCCCTTTCGGTTGAATTTTTGGAAGTTCCCAATTGCCTTTGTACCATAAGCTCTCTCAGGGAGCTAGCTGTGGTCGTAAGTGTATTACGATTTGGCTGCGCAGCGAAAAGGAGAAATCATCTCGGAAAGAATGCCTTTTCGCTTTTTCAGAATTTTTTTTTGTGTGTCCTCTACCGCGCCAGGCTCGAGAGTCTTTTGTTCTTTCTTTCATTATAGAGCAAGTAAATTTAAATATGTTACGTACGCGTGCGTGCGCTCGTTCACAGACAGACGAACACACTCCTATAAATAAATTAATATATAAATATATATATACATATGAATGTATGTATTTTATGTATGTATGTATGTATGTATGTATGTATGTATGTATGTATGTATGTATGTATGTATGTATGTTGTATGTATGTATATATGTATGTATGTATGTATGTATGTATGTATGTATGTATGTATGTATGTATGTATGTATGTATGTATGTATGCATGTGTGTATAAATATGTGTGTATGTATATATATATATATATATATATATATATATATATATGTATGTATGTATAGACATACATACATATATATCTGTATATATATATATATATATATATATATATATATATATATATATATATATATATATATACATACACACACCGCTATCCCTGCAAGCATATATACCTATTTGTGTACATACATATATACATATATTCTCACAAACATACATAGTGTACATGCCTGCAGCCATATGCATATGTAGCATGAGATCTCTTAAAAAAATCATATAAGGATATTTTTTATGCTCCCTATTACAGATAAAGTAATAACCTCATTCCCTTCATATTTTCCGGTAAATATTGAGAAGGAATGGCTAACAGCTATGTTAAAAGAAAGGAAACACACAATCAAATATTTTAATCCTTTTCATGTTCCACGCCTGCTTTCTACTTACTTGACAAACTGATATCTAAAAGAGGTCAGACCCGGATGGCCGAACTTGGGGTGTGGGAAAGCCGGGGATAAGTAGGAGAGGGCATAATGGCAGAGACCAGGTCGACTGATGTTTATCCTGTAACTGTAGAGGCTGCTTCATGAACGGAGATGCGGTTGAATGAGGGAGTACGGAGGGGAGGCGTAACTGTGAGGATAATGCTGGTACATTTAAGAGTGAACAGTTTTAGATTTTTATTCTATATATGGTTCCTTGAACGGCTGGAACAAAGGCTCAAATCTATTATGATCCTGGGTAAATGTTATTAACACGGTAATAAAAAAAACAAATGAAGGTTAACATTTAAGATGTATTTACTTCGTGTCGTTTGTACATATGCTTAAGTGATTAAACAGATAGGACTTATATATGGACTATGAGCAAATTAGGATATTTCGGTGACTGAGGACGTTTTAGGACACACCCTCAGAACAGTATCGTAGAAGACAGTTACGCTTACTAAACACTTTTGTGTGCGTGTGTGTGTGTGTGTGTGTGTATTCTACTTTAATAGAGATTATCCATTTTTGTTTTACCTCATTCCTCAAAACATACATTTTAATTAAATACATCTGTTATAAAATTCATTTTCTATTTTGTGTTGTTTGTTACTCATACCAAAAGTTAGGATACTACTCAGAAAGAGAGCAGGTTGAATGTATGTATTTCATGTTAGAAAAAGTCTTTTCTTAATTGGTTCCCTCACATACATGTACAGAACGCAATTGAGTTAAATTTAAGTTCAAACGAGAAAAGGCAACTACTAAGTACTTGCCGGCGCTCGCTCGTTGTCAGTGTGGACCTAAATATACTTATTCGACCACACTGATTTATAGCATATACACTTTTCCATATATTTTCGTATGATATAGAAATAAAGATTCTTAAAGATAGGAGAGTAAAACATCGTCAATGTATATGCACGCTTATGAAACTGACCAGAATCATGTATTCACATGCACGAATGGTGTCTGAGTGATAATACTCGTCTCTTAAATAATCACATTAAAGTTGAGTTAATTAATATACTTTCAAGATTAACAAATTTCTTACATAATCAATTTACTCTGCATGGCAGTATAATTAAAGCTTTTGGCGTAATCCAAACAATCAGCGATTAAGTCTCATCTCACAGCGAATTAATGTGCACAAATTAAGACCAAAGACCAAGCTTATTTGACGTCAAAGGATAATAACGGAAATTACTTCTCAGATAATAATGTTTTTATTAAAATTTCAAAAGCAGTATTTGATGAAATATTACTACAACATTGACTCGGTTTAACTGGCCTCCCCTTCGTCACGATATGTACATATTCCATACAGACTTTCAGTTACAGACGTACGTATGGTGCATGTTTATGAACAGCATGATGCAGATATGTCAGATATTTTTCACGTCATTATTTCATCTAGACCTTATTTTACCCAAGACTCCGCCAATACTACAGACATATTCCTGCCTTCCTATTCAGGTGCTCCCCTTGCTTATTTATACGGACTATGAGGGACGAGCTATCAGTCAGCATAAGGCATCACCCGGAACTTCCCCTCCCACTGTGGATAAAAGTTTCATACCATCAGTTGAGATACCAAGTAGCAGAACCTTCTCCATGCTTTCTATTATCTATATTGAAGCCGAGGTAGATATAATGAGAGTTATTGACGTCATAGCATAGCCTATCAGCCTTATCATCCAGATTCACGCGTAAGTAGTAGTTATCATATTTTTTCACAAAAGAAAAAAACATACTTATTTCATCTATGGCAATATTGGGCAGATGGGTTAAGAGACCAACTGTATATGCATTTAGTGATGGCAAAATTGATATGCAAGGCGCTGACCTTGTTCATATGACTAGTACTTATTAAAACGTGATCATCTGGCAGTGGAGATGCTACAAAACGGAATTACCACCTTGTGACTTAAAGGCTCATAGAAGTCTTATCTAAGTGTGTCTATCTAGTTAGTATGGTTATTACTGATGATGACAAAATTGTAATTCTCAGAAAAAGGTATGTTATCCGGATGAATGCATATTGTTTAGAAGAAAATAATATAAAAATAATCTTGATAATACACACACAAACACACACACACACACACATGTAGATATAGATATATGTGTGTGTGTGTGTGTGTGTGTGTGTGTGTGTGAGTGTGTGTGTGTGTGTGTGTGTGTGTGTGTGTGTGTGTGTGTGTGTGTGTGTGTGTGTGTGTGATACAGATACAGATATACTTTCTTCGCTTTGCACCTCTCACCTGTCTCTCTGAATTAAAGTATTTCTGATAATCTAAACTACAAACCCGGAAGCAACTCCTTTCTCTTTCCTCTATCCCCGTCTTTGTTCTACCCTTCTTAATGTCCATCTTCATTGTTGTTTCTCTGTCTCTGCTTTCTTTTTCTTTTTTTTTCAACCCGTGTCTCTGCTTTATACCGTTCCCCTTTCGCCCTCTTATTTTCAATTGTAATTACTTTCAACAACTATCTAGTGACGATGATCAAACGTTGTGACGTAAAGTAAAGATTTCTCTGTGAAGTCTCACTGAAAAGTAAGTTAATGCATCTCGAGTCGTTTTTCATTGCCGTTTGTTTCATTTCCAGCTTGATGAAACGCTCCCAGCCTCCAGTGATCGTTCCTTTCATTATTATTATCTTGCGTTGCATCTTCAGGATTGCTCTCCATGACAGCCACTTTATCTTCTCGCGATTCTCTGCTCATTCTCTTATCCCTTTTACTCTCTTGCTTTGCTACGATATAATCTTTTTTTCTCTCTTTTTTTTTCGTTTAATCCCTGCGCAGTTCATGAGCAAAAGGCCCCCCCAGGTAGTCCCCCCGCCCGAACTTCTTTTCCCGACATTTTCTCAGGGCTTTAATCTCAAACTCACATTATCTTCACACTCGTTCTTACGTGGTTCAACCTGACTGCCACATCTGCTTGATTCTTTTCTCGATATTTCTTGATATTTTTTTTTTTTTTTTAACTCTTGCCTCTCTTCTTAAAGCGTCGACCTCTTTGAACAAACATCTGGATCGTCATTCTCATCCTTGAATTTGCGTTTCCATGGAAGTACTAACCTAATCCTGAAGATTTGTTATTCTTTGCAACATTGCTAGATTAGGCGTTTGTATAGCGTGCATTTTCCGTGAGTTCATACATTTCAGGTATTCTTTGTTTAAGTCAAGAAACTCAAATTGTCTGTGTAAAGTCGAGGAATATTCAAATTTTCACATCCAAAAGCTTCATTTTATCTTATGTAAACCATACGTGAAAGCCCATGAGAGTTCGTGTGAAATGTAAAGTTGGTACATATATTCACATAATCGTGTATGCATATATATACACATATATGTATTTTTATACATATATATACATATATACATATAAAGAGATAAATTATTCTATATATATACACAGACATGCATATATGCATACTCCCATATATAAATATATATGTATATGTGTATATATACATATGTATATAAATATGTATATATACGCATGTATACATCCATACATACATATACATATATTCATAAATATACATATATACAAGTGTATGTCTACATATATATACACATAAAGGCACATACACAAACACACACATATATACATATATATACTAAACAACCACATGTATATGTTCCTATGTATATGTATTTATAAACATATGAATGCATAAATGCATACATAATCATACATACACATGCATATATACAGACACACACACACACACACACACACATATATATATATATATATATACATATATATATATATATATATATATATATATATATATATATATATATATATACGTACATATACATATATGCATCTATACACATACACACACACAGACACACACATATAGGTATATGTGTGTGTGTGTGTATATATACATACACACACACACACATATGTATATATATATATATATATATATATATATATATATATATACATATATATATATATATACATATATACATACACAGACACACATATATATGCCTTATATGTATGTATGTAACATATATATATATATATATATAGTATATTATATATATATATATGTAATATATGTATATATAAATATAAATATAAATATATGTATATATATATATATATATATATATGCATATACATGCACATGTATATATATATATATATATATATATATATATATATATATATATATATATATGTATATATATATATATATATATATATATATATATATATATATATATGTATAAGTGTGAATATAAACGCTAGCACACACACAAACACA
>NC_061849.1:6036949-6039449 GCF_019202785.1 Penaeus chinensis
TTGGGCAGACTGAGAACCGGAAGGTGAGGAGTATAACAACGACCTAGATGATACGGCTTTGGGAACATGATAAGGAAGGAGGGAAGAAATGAAGAGTTTCGTCAGAATATCCAGGAAGAAGGGAGAATCATAGACCAAAGATCTCGTCACACGAACTGTTGGACGAAGAGAGATGGAAGGGAAAAAAATGAAACTCGGTTTCCATAAATAAATTGGCTAAGACTGAAGAGAGAGGAGAGCTCTTAGGAACACCTAAGGTCTTAGAATATAAGCAACCTTCAGAGGCAATGAGTTTCCTTTGCAAGCAAGGACGTCAACAAGTAAGGCATTTGTGAAGAGGGACTCAGAAGCCCAGCTCATAATGGTCGCTGGGAAGGACTGAAACTCTTCTTCCAAATTCATATTAAATCTACATGGGTTTTCTGCTACTGTATCAGCATAGATTTATTATTATTATTATTTAGGAGTAACATTGCTACATATTGACTCAATAAACAGAAATCCAGCTATGGTAATTGCCAAACTCAGCCTATTATCTTTTTTTTTTAATGAAACTAGCTGCTTATACCTGTGTGTATGCAAGACTATCTAGTGTATATATACCTGTATTGAATATAGCAATCCGTCTCTCTGTCTGCTGCTCTATCCGTTTATATTAACGATTCACTGCAATCTAAACAAACGTCTAATATGATCTGGAACTGTATAGTTACGTACCTCATTTAACAAATTATATACATATATATATATATATATATATATATATATATATATATATATATATGTAAAAGTATATGTGTGTATATATATATATATATATATATATATATATATATATACATATATATATATATATATATATATATATATATATATATATATATATATATGTGTGTGTGTGTGTGTGTGTGTGTGTGTGTATGTGTGTGTGTGTGTGTGTGTGTGTGTGTGTGAGTGAGTGAGTGTGTGTGTGTGTGTGTGTGTGTGTGTGTGTGTGCGCGTGTGTGTGTGTGTATATAATATATATATATATATATATATATATATATATATATATATAAAATCTCACAATCATTTAACAAAACTGCACAGCAGACCCACATCACTCGATATTCCTGCTCGCCCCCGACTGACAAAGATTCTGAGACTCCCAGAGGAACTCGACAGAAATATACACAACGCCAAAGCTCCATTCCCACGAGTCATCACACTATCGGCTGCGAAGGAAAACAAAACATCCGCGGCAAAAAGACTCCGGCAGCAAGGGCTTCTCATCTCCCTTACAAAGCGCAACTGGGTGATAGATCTTCCTCCTGCGGGATCTTATGGCTACTCTTTTGTTTCATTTTTCGTGTTTTTTGTGATCATTATATATATATATATATATATATATATATATATATATATATATATATATATATATACATATATATATATATATATATGTTTATGTATATGTATATGTATATATATATATATATATGTTTATATATATATACATATATATATATATATATATATATATATATATATATATATATATATATATATATGTTTATATATACATATATATATATATATATATATATATATATATATATATATATATGTATATATAAATATATAAATATATAAATATATATATATACATATATACATACATATATATATATATATATATATATATATATATATATATATATATATATATATATATATACACTAGTGCTCTGTCCTACAACAGTTCATTTTGGCATTCTGTTTCTCCCTGACTGAAGGCCATTTCTTGTGATATCTGCTATAAATACAGATACGATCAGTCAGGGTGGTTTCCCGTTGCCTTTCCGGTCTGTTTTTACTGAGACACTGTCCATGAAAGGGTTGCCATCCAAGGCTAGAGTTCCCCCTTCGCTTACTTCGACTCATCCCATAGATTGGACCCCGACAGGTGCTCCACTCTGGGTCGAAGTGGACCAGGGTGTAATAGTGGCTCAGTGGTGACTCCATACTCCTCAGGACCAGAACTCTACTACCAGTTTATACTCACACACACACACACACACACAGACACACACACACACACACACACACACACACACACACACACACACACACACACACACACACACACATACACACATATATATTTATGTTTGTGAGTGTTTGTCTGTGTAAAAACGTGTTTTTGTTAGTATGTAAAATGTAGTAGGTAAAATGTTATATTTCACATCCATCTCAGAGGCAATACTCCTTTAAAGGCAACATATACAGTAAGTTCATTACCTTGAGTCGTGTTTCATGATAAAGATCAAAGTAATCAAGTTTTTCCTTGTTTTATCTTATGGTTTCCGTTATTATACTATTTTCAGATTAGTGTCTCTCGCTCTCTCTCTCTCTCTCTCTCTCTCTCTCTCTCTCTCTCTCTCTCTCTCTCTCTCTCTCTCTCTCTCTCTCATCTCTTTTTCTTACTCTTCCGCTTTCCACCATTCATTCTTATTCT
>NC_061849.1:6046949-6049449 GCF_019202785.1 Penaeus chinensis
TGAGAGATATCATCCAATTTTAAGTCTTAATTCTTTCTGCAATGGATACCTTGCCTTCCATATATAATTATTTGCGTGTGACTTTAAGGAAAATAAAGTAACTTTTCACAAAACAGTCCCGAATTATAATTGTCTTGCCCCAGCTACTTTCTGATAAAAAAATAAAAAAAAAAAAAAAAAAAACTTTTATTCAAGCTAACTCGAAATTCTAGTCTAAACTTTTACTTTTGAATATCCGAGCGCATGTATTACAACTTCATCAAGTTTCATGGAAAAGAAGGAGAAGAAAACAAAAGATGAATATCCACCCACGGCAATCCACCCATGTACTATATATGCAGTACGTATATATACAGTATAAATATAACTATATGTATATATATGTATACGTACATACATGTATATATATATCTATATATAAACACACACACACACACATTTAGGTGCGTGGTGTGTGTGTGTGTGTGTATGTGTGTGCGTGTGTGTGTGTGTGTGCGTGTGTGTGTGTGTGTGTGTGTGTGTGTGTGTGTGTGTGTGTGTGTGTGTGTGTGTGTGTGTGTGTGTGTGTGTGTGTGTGTGTGTGTGTGTGTGTGCGCGTGTGTGTGTGTGTGTGTGAGTTGAATGCCTTTCGCCGACGAACAACGCCTTTAGCGCCCACAGTTATTTGGTCGAACGGACTCATAAATCATAAATAGCAGTGTTTTGTAATTGCTGTTTACTTCAGACGTAATCTACCAGACATTAAGTGAACTGTGTTATTTCAGTTCGCATAAGAATGAAAAGCTAAGTTAAGCACTATGCAATTTAGCTGTTTGCTCTATAATGTGGCTGTTTTCAGTTCATGGTAAATAATAAGTTATAATGAAAATTAAAAAGAACATTATTTCTAATGCTATAAAAAAAAAAAAAAAAAAAAAATCAACAAGTCATGCAAACTAGAGTTTGTCTTTAAATCAAATTCGCCCAACCGGCATGAATCTGTTACCAGTGACAGCGAATCGTTCAGCCGATAGTCCGGCGGCGAAATGTACTGCCTAAAAGTCCGAAATCGTGTGTCTATATCTTATTATCTATCTATGTAAATCTATCTACCTTTCTCTACTATCTCTTTCTGTCTATCGATTTATCTATGTTACTATCCCTCTACAAAAATATAGGAATATTGGTAGTTTGAAAAGGGATCTTGAAAGTTTAGAAGCTTGCTTAGAAATGTAAGACAACTTGTTAATATAAAATACTAATTTCTGGGTATTATGGACAAATACTGGCTGCCAAAGACATTTTCGCGGGGAATATTAAACAAATTTGTTGAGTCAGATACAGATGAAGATACTCACATATATCAGTAATGATAAATTAACTTTAGAGACCCATTCTAATTTATTGTAAACCGATAATTGATCTTTTCCTACATGTTTACAGAAAATTTACGATAATACAAAGGAGTCACGCGTCTTCACAAGTGATCCAATGTAAAAAGAGAATATATATAGTTGTTCAAGTTATAGTTAAATGTATAAAATGTGTAACATTATCGTCATGATATAATAACATTTGTTGCAGTATGAGGTTTTACCTGTTACTGCAATCAATACTATTCATAGGATCTGCAACGCTGTAAAAGTTTATTCTAATTAGCAACATTAACTTTGACATGTAAATGTAAACACACGCGCGCGCACACACACACACACACACACACACACACACACACACACACACACACACACACACATATATATATATATATATATATAAATACATACATATATCTATACATATATATATTTGTATGTATATACATTTATGTCTACATATATATATATATATATATACACATATATATATATATATATATATATATATATATATATGTATATATATATTATGTATATATTTATGTATATATGTATGTATATATGTATATATATATATATATATATAAATATATATTGATACTGATATGCTGCGTTCGTCGCCGAAAAGCCATTCAACTCACACACACACACATAAACACACAAACACAAACACACACACACACACACACACACACACACACACACACACACACACACACACACACACACATATACATACATATATATTTCAGATTTCGAGATAAGATATAAACTTGCAAACAAAGATAAATACATACCCTCCAATTATCTATTCCGCGTGTATAGATATTCTTCCCCATTCCTGAATCTCTCTTTCTTTATCCTTTCCTTCCAACCACCCTCCCATCTCCCCTATTCTCCCGTATTCTAACCATACTGAGCAGACAGACCCTCTCCTAGCTCTCGTTCCTTTCAACGGCCAGTTCAGATATAGTTCCAGACCAGGTCGTTAGGGAAACCTACCCCATCCTCAATAATCCCGTATAGCCAATTAGTTCTTCCTATCGTACTACCTTTATTTCTATTTGTCCTGTGGAGGTTTCACCCTAGCTTGGGGAATTCAAGCGCACTATACCCTCTTTCTATTTTTTTTGTTATGCCTT
>NC_061849.1:6059449-6069449 GCF_019202785.1 Penaeus chinensis
TTTTTTATTTTATTTTATGTGATTTATTGGTTGTACTCACGATGAATTGCATTTTAACTGTTTCATTTGACGATGAAGACAGTACAAGTATGTAGGGGATGAAACCTTTAAAACTGACAGCATTCAAATTGACTAATGAACTCAAGAATGTACCAGATGTAATCGAAAGCGAATGACCCTGAAAATCCTCGTTCAGTGAAACGAAGCGGCAGACTGTATTCCACTTTTGGCTCATTATCCTCACAGGCGTTTGGAGGCTTTTCCTATGAGTCCTATAATCTCAAAGAATGTTAAAGCGGGCATGCAGATATTCAGAAACGGTAATTCACATGACTTACCTCTTCCCCTCCGTGGCATCCTACCTCTCCCTCTCCCTCCCATGAGAGGAAAGAGCGACTAGCTCATTTAGGGTCCATAGTGAAATGAGGAAGAAAGCATCCTTCATTCTACTTGGGGGCTAGCTGGTGAGGCTGCATATCGACGTCGTCATGAAAACAAAGGTTAAACATGTCCATTTCAAGAAAACGAATTCCATATTGCCACGGCTCTTCATCACTCAAGGGATTCCAACAAATTTTTTTTTTCTCATCACTGTGATTAAATACTGAACAACATTTTTATCCATACAGCTGAGCTGATAAAGTAGATGATAAGTGTCAACAGCAGGTGTTATTTTTTATACTGCTGCTTGATATTTTACTGTTTATTCGTGTCCTTGTGAGTATATCTGATTCAGTTTTGGTCTAGTGGTTCCAAAACATCTCACACTTGCAACTCATTTCACAAACTTATGGCACATATGCAATCCCTGATTAATAATATCATTTATAATAGTTCATAGATAAAGAAAACAAAAACAGTTAGGAACCACTGCTTTAAATACTGAACTATGGTTGGGAAGGGAAACGGGGAAGTAAATATTTCAACTAAAGGTGAAGTGTTAACAGAGGGGAGTGGGTGGATGGGTGGTCGTGTGTACATCTCTTTGGACTTATTTACTTCATTTGCCTGGCAATCACATACTTATAGGCAACACACTTTACTTAACTGACGGTTGTTTATCTTGTTTATGTAGCTCTCATTACTTAGCAGTTACATACTATACTGATCAGTAAAGTACCTTTACTTATCAGTAAAGTACCTTTACTTATCAGTAAAGTACCTTTACCTATCAGTAAAGTACCTTTACTTTACTTAGCACGTGGCTTATCTGGCTACGCACATATGTACTGAGCACAGGGGTTCCTAACTTTTGACGTCGAATTAAACTGAATTCTATCTCACCTACAATACCTACATATAATTATCTCTCATATATTAAAGAAGTGGAATCTTCCCATGAAGGGTTTTCATTCTTTAGCTACTGACAAAATTACACTCTAAAAAAGTGTATTATTTAGTGTTCATTCTGCTTACCTGTCACTCTCTACTTACCTAGCACTCTGCGCTGCCTTGCGTATCTTGCTAGCACTGGCTCGTCTGACCTGAATATCTGAGACTCACTTATTTTACTTACCTGGCATCGCATTACCTTCTTTGCTAACCTGGTGTTCAGTTACGTTATGTAACACTCACTTTACAAATCCCCGATACATCTACGATCTTCCCTTTACATATAGGAGAAAAAGAAAGAAAGAAAAAAATCTGAACTCTTGATTCTCAAATTGGAATATTAAGATTTTTGAGGACTTGGCCTCGTATTATAAACAAATTATATACGTAATGAGAATGCAGACGAACGCCTAGTAAATTGATTTACGATATTTTCTCTTAAAGGCTTTGCTAACCTCTGCTAACCCTACGTGACCCTCAACAGGTTGTGAGCCTCCGCTTAATCTGCTTGTTTATCTGTGTACCTTTATCCCAGGCATATATAATCTGGAAGGGTGTCCTTTAAATCGAAGCAGCATGACAGAGTTAAGGTTTGCTCTCCTCATCAGATTACCAGCTTCGACAGCGGGATAAACGGCCTGTAAGACTGAAGACAAGCTAGTTGTGATCTGCAATGTGTTCCAAGGATATGCCATACCTGGGGATGAAGTTTCGCACAACACAAATCAAGTACCAGACACTAGGTAAGTATGAAATTACAACCGATTATATCCATTGTCGTTTACAAAGAAGTGAAATATTCCTGACTCTCGACTCGTCACAGCAGACAACGCAATTGGAGCATACCAGTTACCTAAGCTTCGAGATGGAAGTTGTCGCTGCTTCTAACCGTGAAGATAGTGCGTGTTACTATGCTAATGAGATTAAAAGTTATATTTTTTTTAAAAAAGAATTATTTGTTGTAAGGAAGAATTGGGGAAAAATTTAAAAAGTTAAGGGATTTGTTTTTTAAAAGTAAGATATTTTATATGTATGGTTTAAAGGGGTAATTTTTTTTTAATTTTAAATGTTAATTGTAAGGGGATATTAAAAAAAAATGTATGATTTTGTAAAAAGTAGGGGGTAGTTATGAAAAAAATTTTTTAGGGTTTTTTATGTAAAAAAATTAATTAATTAAAAATTAAAAATATGTTTTTAAAAATTAAAAATATGTATATTTTTTGAAAGTTTTAATTTTTATTTTTGGAAAATTTAGTAAAGGTGGGAGTATAAATGGAAATATTATGGTAATTTTAAAAAGGTATTTTTTGTGAGTATTTTTATTAATTATTGATTTTTTTTTAAATTTTTTTTTGTAAAATGTAAAATTAAATGGGAATTAATTAAAAAATTAAAAAAAATGGTATTAAAATTTATTATAGGATTTATTATATGATATTTTTGGTATAAATATGGTAATGTTGTTTTGTTTGTTTGTTGTTTTATTTTGGGTTTGTTGTGTTGTTTGTTTTTTGGGTGTTTTTTTGTTTTTTGGGGGTTGTTTTTTTGTTGTGTTGTTTTTGTTTGTTTGTGTTTTTATATATTATATAAAATTATAATAAAATTTAAAAATATACATAAAACGTATACATATATATATACATATATAATTTTTATAAAACATCATTTATATATATATATATATATATATATATATATATATACATATATACACATCATAATACATTATAAATATTATGTATGTGTGTGTTTATACATATATGTGTATAAGTCACCTGGAGTGACCTAGGGGATGAGGCTTGGTCAGAGAGGATTGTTATATATCTGTATCAATGCGGTATTGCATTATTCCATATCTTATTTATATACACCTTAATACATCTGACTTCGATTTCGAATTTCTAAATCCATTTCAAGTTAAATCCTATTTGCTCACTCCTTTTGTGGCATGCTTGGATTAGTACTGGTCCTCCTGTTTCATACACGGAGTGACCTAGGTTCGAGGTCTGGTCAGGTAGAATTGTTATATATCTTTATCAATGCGGCATTGCATTATTCCATCTTTCATATGTATATGTATGTGTATGTATATGTATATGTATATGTATGTGTATATATATATTTATATATATATATATATATATATATATATATATATATATATGCACAGGTAGCTATCTAAATGGATAGATAGATAGCCAGAGGGATATATGTATGTATGTAAGTATATCATAAATATCATATATTGTTATTATCGATAATCAGCAGCTATCCATTCCACTGCAGGACTTGGGCCTCCCTCCGTTCATTATTAAGAGGTTATTTGGCAGTACCATATAAGCCACGGGTATGAGTTCCTTTTTGGCATTTGCATTCGACCTATTACGGCGATATGTCGTTTTCTCGCTGTGAGACCATGTTCGAGCCAGAAGTCGGAGTGTAAGTGCAAACGTGCAAATCCTCCCCGTGAGAAAAGTGACCTTTCCGTAGAGGATAAACATGTCGTACATATTATTTAATCATAAGTATTTTTTTTTATTTTACTTTCTATAGTTTGCGAAATTTGCTAGTTAAGTAGTGCATTTCTCTAAATTCACTAATAGGTGCTCAGTTCCTGAATTAAGGATGCTCTCTCAGTGCTCCCCCAAGAGATAGACTTGTTATTCGCTCTGAACAGCCATCACCATCGCCATCTTGTTTACATCAAGTGACAGGCGGAACAGGCATACCAACTGTTCAGAGAGAGCGAATGTTTGGGCAAGGCTCACATTGAATGGTTCTTGGCCCAACGCAAATTACTCGCCTAACAAATTCCTTTGAACCGTTCGGGCTGGCTGCAAACAACCAGATATTTGAGTGAGGATATCCCCCATTCAAGTGATTTACCAGACTGACTGAATAGCTATTTTCGTTTCTGAGATAAATGCTTACTGAGACTTCCAAGCACAAACACGCTAATGTGTATGTACAGCATATATGTATAATTATTAATTTAAATATTTCTGTATACGTATATATACATGTATATATATAGTTAGATATATAGATTGGTTGATATAAATATACATATAAATATATATATATGCACGCTCATACAATCACATGCGTAAATGTATACATATATATGTAAGCATCGTTTATAAATTCATAATTGCTTCTCTTTGAACATGTGGCGATCACATCCGGATAAGCTTTCCCTGCGTAACATGATCACTCGAAAACTAAAGTCAACATTATACGGTTCAATAAGATAAACTAATAGATGTCCCTAGAAACCTCTAGACATTTTCTGGCTTTCCATTAGCGTATCTCTTATACCGCAAATCTTATGTTAGTAAATAGAAACTATATTTTCAGTATGGTCGATAGGATCTTGTTAAAATAGTGAATAAAGATAAAACAGTTTATATGTTAGGTTTACATATACTCGAATCCCTTACATGTGTGATGGAAGCACTGAAAATAACCCCCCCACCTCCCACCCCCAAACACACACACACACACAAAATATAGATGTGACCTTTGTCCTCAGTGTAATGTCTTTTCGGTTCCTGATCCACAATACCGTGTCCTCATAACTTATATATAAATGGACTGATCACCTTAAGGGGATGTTCCAATGCGTTCATATGGATTTTACATTCATGGATGGTCATGGACTTTCAAACATATATATTCTTACTTCCAATTTTCTTTTAGTACTTTAACAAGATCAGTACCATATTAACGTAAGGTAGTTTCGCGTAAGTGAAAGCATTTACATTTAATAGGACCTACGACAGTTGGTCAAAATAGCCCATAAACAGTATTTAATAGTATATATATTTTCCAAATGTGATTACTCATTGTGATTTAAATGGCAGAATGCAGAAAAGGGTGAGGGGGAGTCACTTCGCAATGTTCTGCCATTAAATGTTTACAATATTGTATGGTTATGACTTTCCCCTTGCATGAACACGTAATAATGCATGTGAAGTTGCAAGTTTCTATAAGTAAGGGATATTGCTTTTTGTTGACCCTTATGGTACCTCTCAGAGTATCATACTTTTCCGTTACTCGTTTATATAGAAAATCTAATTCGACTTTGAGATTGGACAGTTTAGCTCAAAAGTACCTCAATTATTGTTGATCTAAAGTAGGATCAAGAAAACGATATAAAACTGTCAAATTGTCTAGTCAATAAAATGTATCACATATCGCGTGCTTTTGACTCTCCCGTTGCAATGGCATGCCGAGCTTATAGTGATAATAATAAGTTATTCCCCAAAGGATTTCAGTAACAGTCAGTTGATGGACACCTGTAAATTTCCCGTCGTAGTGCCGTAGGTACTTGGTGCAACTGATTCATAAATTTAAATCGTTTGTCAGATATACCGAGGTATTTATGATAGTTGGAATAATGCATTGGTATAGATAAATAGCAACCCTACCTGCCTTGGGCTGGAATATCTATAAACACACACACCCATATATGTAAAATATATATATATATATATATATATATATATATATAATATATATATATATATATATATATATATATATATATATATATATATATATGTGTGTGTGTGTGTGTGTGTGTGTGTGTGTGTGTGTGTGTGTGTGTGTGTGAATACACACAAACACACACATATCGCATCTGTGTATGAATATAAAAACGCATGTACAAACACGTCCAACAAAATATTCATTTGTATACGCTGAATAATAAGTAGCAGCATAATGGGTGGACGTCTAAAATACACTATCCAAGAACCAAGACTAAACCATTATGATGAACGATATTGTCTACATTTTCTGACGATTTTTCTTGTGTGTGTGTGTGTGTGTGTGTGTGTGTGTGTGTGTGTGTGTGTGTGTGTGTGTGTGTGTGTGTGTGTGTGTGTGTGTGTGTGTGTGTGTGTGTGTGTGTCTTAGTGTGAGAAACATGACTTTTGGGTAAAGGTTTTCCTTGCTGATGAAAAACGGGACGAACAAACAACGGTTAATGGGCGGTGATTTTTCATCGGTCTGAGCAGGGAGAAAACGAAGAGTTGCTGAGCTAAAAGGGTAAGTGTTCAGTGTGATTTTCTGTGGAGCAATTCTTCTTATTCTTAACACCAAACTAGGTCTGTTATTGCTAACTGTTTAATTCTTTGATAGATACAAATTATATATTAGCTTAGTAATGTAAATAAAAATGCTCTTCGAGAGAAATGAAGGAATATTATTGAAGGAAAGTGGTTGTTTTCAGCTGACTGATAGTTCCATATTAAATCTCTCCCAAAGTACCAAAACAACCCAATACATCTTAGTAACTGCGGTCCAGTTAATACTATTTCTTTTCAAATATTTCCTAACTTCAAAATGAACTCACGAAAACACTGATATTCATCTGATAAAGAAAAAATAAAATAAAACCAACTCTTAAGTTTCCTATATTTATTTCATATCCTTAAAATCACATGAACTATGAAGTAAAAAAAAAAGAGACCATTCAGGTATGAGGAACTCCTAAGTTCGACGTCGTATTTTACCACAGAAGGGAAAGATAACGCGAGAAAAGCGAAAGTTCGAGCCCTTAACCTTCTCTCTCTCGGGAAGGAGAGCTCATTTATGTCAGTCAAAATAAAGTTTAAGTCCTACGCGGTTCACTTCTTTACGGCTGTCACATATCTTTCCCAAGGCCCGGGCCGATAATCTACGAGTTCAAACTCCTATGTGTTACTGATGCTTATTGGTATCCAGAGATTACATGTATATATTTTTTAATATAGGTAGATAGATAGATAAATAAATTGATAAATGTGTATATATCATATATGAATAGATCGATAGATAGACTGATAAATATAACGAAGGAGATGATATTTATTATGATAGTGGTAATAATACTGTTAAATGTGATAATCCTAATTATAAAGATAATCGAAATGACAAAGGTGAACATTTTAATAATAATAATAATAATAATTATAATTAGTAAAAATAAAACAACACTAATAATAAAGATGGAAATTCCAATAATAATAATAGCAGTAGTAGTAGTAGTAGTAGTAGTAATAATAATAATAATAATAATAATAATAATAATAATAATAATAATAATAATAATAATAATAATAATAAGAGTACTACCGATAATAAGAAGAGTAGTAATACTGTCATTGTAATTATTATTAATATTAATATTATTGGTTAATGTTAATGATTGTAAAAGCAATAATAATAATAATAATGGTAATGATAATGATAATGATGATGATGATAATAATAATAATAATAATAATAGTAATAATAATAATAATAATAATAATAATAATAATGATCATAATACTAATAGTAATAATAATAAATAATGATAATAATAATGATAATGATAATAATAAAAATAATAATAATAATAATAATAATAATAATAATAATAATAATAATAATGATAATAATGATAATTATCATAATAGTAATAGTAATAATAATAAATAATGATGATAATAATAATCATAATAATAATATAATCATAATAATCATAATAATAATAATAATAATAATAATAATAATAATAATAATAACAATGATGATGACTATGATGATAACGACGACGATGATGATGATGATGATGATGATACTGCAAATATTAGTGTTTGAGAGTGTCAAATGAAGACCGTAATAGTATTTGTGGTAAAGTCTGTTTACTTTACTGGGTTGACAGAAAGCTTGGGTGTGATTGGTGGATGCAAGCGGGTATTGGGCGTGCTTGGTGTGGAGAATCCCTTACACAATTCACTTGGTCTAAAAGGAGAAAAAGGTGCTCTATATATAACTCTTCAGGCCAGCCTTTTGGGAAGTAGTCAAACAGTTTAAAACACCTTGTTGTTGGACAGTATATATATATATATATATATATTCATCATTAATTAGGATATTAGAAATCTAAATCGAAATGCAGTACATTAGCATAAAAATAGAATAAGAAAAATCTATAGAGGTAAAAAAAAAAATATATATATATATATATATATATATATATATAAATGATAAGCCATGTAAATATAAAATTCAGATTGCATTAAGACAATATATGCAACTGCTCTATTATATATGTCTAAGTGCGTGTGTACAGGAATTGAAGTTGTAGAATTTATTTTTGAATCATTGATTTTATATTTCACACATATTTTAAACTTTGTCACACGCTAAATATCTTAGCATGTAGTTGATAACTATTTTTTATTTTTTTATGCTTTGTTTGGCCACGGGAAGACTTTTAGATGGTTTTGGTCATGGAACCACTCCGTAACTGCCCTGGGATTGTATTAAGGGCAGTTATCCTGCATGGATACGATTGTTCCTTGGAAAGGAGGACCATTTCATCTAACGGTTAGGTATATTCATCTCTATATTTTTGCGAGTTCTCCAACATCATGCAGGAAGATCCAACCTCTTATATATCAGGTCAGGTGGCCACTCTTCGCGTTCCGCATATACGTAAATATTGAAAGAGTATCGGAACATGAATTATGTCACACATGACATTAGTATGTGTGGATATATGTATCTGTATCAACATATCGTATATATAATTAGATTTCTCTACATTTTATTATACAATTAATGAATTCATTGATGAATACATTTAAAAGAGTTAATAATATTTGCACCTGTTATCTCCCATCGAGCAGTTGAGTTTCCCGTGTGTGGTGGAACAAAGTTGTTTTATTCAGTCCATATTTCCAATCTAAATATTTATCCACATACTGCAGGGCGATCTGCAGACGACGTTGGCGATGTCTTTTGTTCAACCTCTCTTTGATGATGTTCTGTGATGTATCCCATCTGGATGTAGTCGTTCCCTCACTCACGCGCCCTGTTAAGCTGTAAGTCTAATTAAATTTTACCTGCATTGGTGAAGTGGCCTTTCGGAACGAGGGCAGTCGTTCAGGGTGCCCTCACCCTCCCACCTCTTTATTCATCTATATACTATCGACCGGGATATACTTGATTCTCTAAAATCACTTTCTATCATCCCAATGATGCGGTGTCTATTTTAAATTTCATCTTGCATTGCGTCCATGTTGAAAAGAGTGGCAGCTTGACAGCTTCGGCTTCACCTTGCATTTCCCATATCAGTGTATTCCTTATTTATCATATGTTAGGTTTAACAAAATTAATATTAAGGGTTTTATGAAAATCGCGTTGCCTGAAGAATATCAAATTAGATATATGATATAGTTTTTTTTTTTTTTTCAGGTGATTCATTTATCTCCAAAATAATCTAATTCTGGATGATACAAACAAGCTTTCAAATTATTTTTCACATACCGGGTAATTATTATCTATATCATTAACATAAAGAATATATCAAAACTTTACAACAAAGAACATGTATGCTAATTTGGTATACATTTACACGTTACTATAAACAGATGTTCTTCAGAATGAATATGACTTTTTAAATATATCAGATACACAGCACGTGTATTGGGACTCGGTTCTAATACATTTGTTAATCACCTTCCTAGAAACCATTCAATTAGCATGTGCTTGAGCTAAAGCCAGCAAACAAGCATTTACCTGCTCAGCTGTTCTAGTCTGGAAGTGTTTCACAGAAATGTCATGGCATATAGAATAATGAGCGAACGCTATTATCAGGTTTAGCACAAGATAAAATGCATTCAAATGACCC
>NC_061849.1:6119449-6121949 GCF_019202785.1 Penaeus chinensis
TTTTAGTTTTATCTCAGCTCCTTGAATCAACTTTCGTTATTGGAAAATGTATTATATATTTTATATAAAAAGGTATTTTCTCAATCTTGGGAATCAAGGTACTGTCCTTCTTCAATGAATAATTATCAAAAACTGTAATAGACAGTGCTTTTAATAAACTGACTATGATTACTTGAATAACGAAAATCTTAGAGACGCCTTGGATAAACGTGTGAATATCAGTTGATATAAATTGTAATGATAATGATTATGATAATGACAATGCGAATGAACATGATGATAATAATAAATGCAGCAATTATAATAAGATGTAATGATATTGATAATAATTATCATTATTAAAGTAACAATAAAGATTATAATAATAATAATGATAATAATAAACGTAGTAGTAGTAGTAGTAGTAATGATAATAATAATAATAATAATTATAATAATAATAATAAAAACAACAAAAATTATAATGTTATGTTTATGATTATGGTTATTGTTATGATTATGATAATAATTATGGTCATGATAGTGATAATAACTAAAAATATAAAAAAAAATAATAGTAGTAATACCATGATAATGACATTAAAACAACAAAAATACAAACAATGACTCTACCATTTTACTTGCTCCCTCATAACCCAAACAATCAGCAAACTAGTACATATATTGTTAATTCCGGACGTATCGTTGCGGTCAATAGTGGAAACGTAACAGACAGGGCTAGGGCTGTCTTCACAATTACAGATGGTTACTGAAAAGAACAGTAGCAGAAGCTAGGCTGCCGTTGTCATTACCTTTATCACTGCCACAAAGCATTAGAAATAACATACTCACTAACAGTATATCTTGACTAAACTCCACAAGGAATTAGAAATAACACACTAACAGTATATCTTGACTATACTCCATAAGGCATTAGAAATAACACACTAATAGTATATCTTGACTATAATCAAGTACTTTTCTATAATTTGGATAGTAAAGTAGAAGATAGATAAATAGAGAGATATGCATAGATGGAGAGAGAGAGAGAGAGAGAGAGAGAGAGAGAGAGAGAGAGAGAGAGAGAGAGAGAGAGAGAGAGAGAGAGAGAGAGAGAGAGAGAGGCAGATAGGCAGACCGAGAATATGGGAGGATCGAGAAATCTACAGACACTTCACCTCAATAGAAAATATATATATATATGTATATAATAATTATTTCAAAAATAATGTAAAATAAAATAAGAAATAAGTATATAATAAATACATAAAAAATTAAACGGTTAAAGAGACAAAAAAAAGAAGAAAAAACATTACCCGTCCAATAAATACCAACACATACGCCGGAATCAAAGGCACGCACACTAACGCATTGCTCCACCTTTGCTCCGGATCAACAAACAGCAGGGAAGGCTTTCATCTGCAGACACTGAGCAGATTGCACGGACGTAGCTTCGTGACGAACCTTGTGATATGTTCACTCGAGAGGAAACACGAATGAGACACGAATGAGTGCAATTTCGAAGTTCTATGAATAACCTGCCTTCGTGATTAAAGTATTGGTAAAACTTTCTTGTTTATTCTTACTGTCAAAGTAACTCTTGGTGGTGCTCCTTCTCTCCTCTCTTTTCGTTGTTTTGATTGTTTATGCTGACGATTATTTTGCTTGTAAATGTATTGCTATAATCTTATTAATCGTTATTGTAAACAGTATTATCGTCATCGTTGATATAATCGTTGTCGCGGTAGAATGATTATATCTAATATCACTGAAAAAATGATGATGATGATAATCATCATCACCATCACCATCATTATCATAACCATCACCATCATTATCATCATCATTATCATCATCATTATCATCATCATCATCATCATCATCATCATCATCATCATCATCATCATCATCATCATCATCATCATCATCATCATCATCATCATCATCGCCATCACCATCATCATCATCATCACCACCATTGTTTAATATCATCATTTATATCATTATATTCACTATCAGCATCACCAGGGAAGCAAGCAACAGAGAGGAGAAGAAGAAGGAGCATTAAACCCGACAATTCCTGCCCATTCCCATTCCTTCTTTAAATCCGCCTGCCGGCTTACGAACTCCATCTTGCACAGCGATCACCGTATCCAACTCTGATGCAACGGGTGACCTAGCTCTCTCTAAGGGGTGCCATCATGACGAAACTGCTGCTTAAATCACGTCGAATGTTATACTAAGGTGCATTCCAATGGCCGCGTAAGCTTAGGCTACAGCTAATAGAACGCCTGGAACGACCTTAACGACTTAAATACCCTTTATATCATATATATAGGACGCGAGGCCCCTAACCTTTGACTACCACGAGAGCTGCAATTGACCCTCATTTGTGTAACCCGTATATAATCCCGCTCAAAAGCAGCCAGTAACTTCCCTACAAACATTATTTACGATGGAAAAGCGAATGACCAAGGAAATATGAAGTTTCAAAGGTTTGTTGTACAGTTCGCAGGCAATA
>NC_061849.1:6139449-6141949 GCF_019202785.1 Penaeus chinensis
ATATATATAATGATATACATATATAATTATATATATATATATATATATATATATATATATATTTAGGACAAACGAGTGGAAGCATACAAGGAATAATTGAAAAAAAAAAAAAATAATAATACATCTTTTTTTCCAAGTCTTGTTGGTTTTTTTTCCATGTCCATTCTTCTCAATTTTATGTTCCAAGTTTGCAATTCATTCTCCATGTTCTGAAAAAAAACATCATCACTACATTATCCGTCCTTTCTCTTTTATTTATTTATTTATTTTTTATTATTCTCTGGAGTTGTTTCTTTTCTTTTCTTTGACTGATAGTTTTTTTTTTTTTTTTTTTCTTATGTCTTGATTCTCCACATTTCCACATTCAAAGATAAGAAACTAAATAAAAAGAAACATCATTAAGGTAGTGATCGGATATCTGGGATCGCAGTAGTATGTGTTGCCAGGATTGATTGATTATATAAAATGATCTGCCGCTTGGAGGAGAGACTAGATCGCGGGGTGAACAAGAGCGCTGAAGCTTTGCGGACTGTATTGCAATATATAATAATGATAATGCTAATGCTAATTATAATGATAATGATAATGATGAACATGAACATGAACATGATGATGATGATGATGATGACGATGACGATGACGATGACGATGACGATGACGATGACGATGACGATGATGATGATGATGATGATGATGATGATGATGATGATGATGAAAATGAGAATGAAAAGAAAATGAGAATGAAAATGTTTATTGACCAAGAAAGAGATTATGTATACAAATATAAGTAAAATATTATTTCTTGGTTCACAAACTATGTGAACGCGATGTGCGGCCCGGAGTTTGCTCTGCCCAACCTCAAGTTTTATTTAGTACCTAAAAGTATGAAAGAAATTTATTTTGTTTTGACAGTTCAAACTATTTGCAGTGTACTTTTAGGATTGTCTTTATGGATAGCCAGGAATTATTTTTGCTTAAATTGATCTAGTGTTGTGATACAAATTTTATTTAAAATTATCTAAAATATTTGATGGTATAATATAATAGGCTTACTGTAAACTGTAACTTTACAGGTTTCATCAAGAAGATATTTTTACCAATCGTTTTCTATACTGGAATCAGTTTATCATAATTTTAATTAAAGTACTATACCCATTACGCAAATTATTAGTATAGGAAGCTAAAATACGAAACTACAGAAAGATAAATAACCAAATACATTTTTCAAATAAGATTTTTTTTTAAGCCAGTGAGTCCTCCTTTTCGAAATCTCCAGAACTTTTAGTATCGTCCTATCAGTAATTACACGAAGTGCCAAAAAACTAAATATAAAAACGAATTTCTAAATCTCAAACAATTATAAAAGGCTCTTGTTCGCAAATAACGGTGGAGATGGAGATTTAAGCAAATGGTCTCTTTATTTTTCCACATTTAATGATTATCATTTACTTTACTTGTGTTTGATATTACATAGGTCAAATTACTTTAGTCAGATCTGAATTAGAGGGAAAGACAGCAATTAGTTCCTTTTACTTTCACTCAGTAGCGGTTTACATAACTATTAGGTGCCTTTCATGCAAAATATCCATCTACAAATAACTAATGGGTTTAACATTCCTTATTTTATTTTGTTTGTTTTCGCTTATCCCCGCCTACTGTCATGTCCTTATTTGTATTCAGTGACATGCGAATGTAATAAATTTAGACCATGAAAAGGAGTGAATAACGCTATAACAATTAAACGTGGAACTATTTTTCCCTGTGTGTTTGCTTTTTTATTGTACCATTTGAAACAGACAGTCAGACAGACAAATAGATAGATAGATCAGTCAGTCAGTCAGTCAGTCAGTCAGTCAGTCAGTCAGTCAGTCAGTCAGTCAGTCAGTCAGTCAGTCAGTCAGTCAGTCAGTCAGTCAGTCAGTCAGTGAGAGAGAGAGAGAAAGAGAAGAGAGAGAGAGAGAGAGAGAGAGAGAGAGAGAGAGAGAGAGAGAGAGAGAGAGAGAGAGAGAAATAGACAGAGTGAAAATGAATAAATATTTTTAAATGTATCATATGAATAGAAATTCAAGTAACGCATATTGAATGATTCATTTACCAGTCAGCAATAATATCCGGCAACATGACATTTGACAAAGTTATCGCTTCCCTTGAAACTATTGAACGCTAGGAAACAAATCCACTCTCCATCTGCCGCCCACTGATACCGTCCATTGCGAGTGGTAGTTTTCGAAAAGATTCTGAAAAGGCAAGTGTAGAAAGATAATTCTGCATAAAGATAAGGAATTCGCATTTGGTAAAGGCGATTGTTTACTACATTGAAAGTCCAAAGGCAAGTATACTGTAAATGAATAGGATTTCTTTCATATTATTATGCAACTTATTAAATGGCCTTATTCGGTTAAGAAGAAGTATGTTCAATCTCGCTTAACCTGAGTAATATACTTTGATTTTACCGAACATCGCTTGTTAGTTTGACATTATGCTTTTCGGTGAGTTATTT
>NC_061849.1:6186949-6189449 GCF_019202785.1 Penaeus chinensis
GGTAATAATGATAATAGCAACAAATGCAATAGTATTACTAGTGATGTAATAATGTTGATAATAATAAATATCACTGATGATGATAATAGCAATAATCATAACCATAATTTTAATAATAGTAATAATATTTATAGTAATAATAATAATGATAATAATGCTAATGTAAGCAATGATAACAATAATAGTAATAATAATTACAATAATAATAATAATAATAATATTATTATTATTATTATTATTATTATTATTATCATTATTATTATTATTATTATCATTATTTTATTATCATTATTATGGTTATCATAATTATTATTATTATTATTATTATTATTATTATTATTATTATTATTACTAGTAATAGTAACAACAATAGTAATAGTAGTAGAAATAATAACAATGATAATAATAGTGATAATAATAATAAGAAGAAGAACAATAAGAATAATAACAATAAGAATAGTGATAATAATGATAATAAAAAGAAATGATAAAAATAGTAATAATAATAATAAAAATAATAATAATAACAATGATAATAATCATCATAATAATAACAATGATAATGTGGGTAACAACTATAATACTGATAACACTACTATTAATAATAATATCAATAACCATAATGATAACAATAGGGACAACATTTATAATGATAATAGCAACAACAATAATAATGATAATAATAGCATCAACACTAATAATAGCAACATTCAGAACATTATCAATAATATTTAAAGGAGCAGCAACAACATTAATGAAAATGGAACATTGAATATCATGCAACAGCAGCCAGATAAATAGAAATGAGGTACATTACAGAGACGAAATTTTGCATGAAAAAAAAAAAGAGTTGCATCGACTTCCATATTGAAATCGGTAATAATTCAGTGTTGGAAGGTCAGAAACGCATCTCTTGTGAAGATATTTTTCTTTTTTCTTTTTTGAGACGTAAAGCAAAGTTTGGTAATGGAATAAAAAAAAAAAACATCAAAAAGATACAAATTATTGAATTAATAAGTGACAAACAAAAAGCATAACATCTACAGAGGGTTAATGATCACTGACTGTTAGATAATCGAGAATTTCTGTACAATTGCAACACACGCACTGATGGAGAAAAAAAATAATAATTCGAAGGGTGTAAGGGTGTAAGGGTATACAGAGAAATATGGAATCAGGATGAATATGATAAAAATAAGAAAAATGATGTTAGCCCGATGATAAAAAAAGATAATTACAGAAATCATGATCTTAATGATAACTAATTAATTATAACAATTCGCGATAATGCTAATGATGATGATAATAATATAACAAATATATAATAATTAATTATACTACTACTAGTAGTAGTATTAGTAGAAGTAATAATAATAATAATAATAATAATAATAATAATGATATTGATAATAATAATGATAGCAGTAGTAATAGTAGTACTAGTAGTATTAGTAGTACTACTAGTAGTAGTAGTAGTAGTAGTAGTAGTAATATTAATAATAATATTACTCCTACTATTATTATCATTATTATCATTATTATTATTGTTACTAATAATAATAATGATAATAAAAATAATAATAATAATAATAATAATAATAATAATAATAATAATAATAATGATGATAATGATGAAGATGACGATGACGATGACGATGAGGTTGAGGCTGAGGTTGAGGTTGAGGACGAGGATGATGATGCGGTAATAATTAGCCTTACCATCATCATCATAATAATAACATAAATGATAATAAGAATAAGAATAATATTATTAATAATAGTAATAAAGTAATATCAAAAGTAATGATTATAATAATGATAATAATACTAATAATATAAATGACAATAATAGTAAAACTAATTCTAAGAAAAACAAGAACAACAGAACAACAACAACTGAGAAAGCAGGGTAGTTACTGATAAGAAAACGGAACATACGCAGCTAACACAGCCATTTAGATAGACGATAACAATAACCAAACCAAAGAACAATAACAAAATGAATAAAAGCAAGAAAGGAAGAAAGAAAGAAGGTCAACTACACGGAAGCAGTAAACTCTAAGAACAGGGTGTCTGCCAGAATAGGGACACGTCGAAGCTGTTGCAAACGGGGCTTTAGTTGAGGTCACGAGAGACGAAACATTCAAACTTTGTCCAATATGCAATCAGGGAAGGCGACCGTTAACAGCCGTTGGATTTGAAGTCAACGGTCCAAGGCTGGGGAGTAAAATTTGAACGTAACGGATCTATTTAAGATTATTTCGGATATCCAGGAGATTGGTTTGGAGAAAATTTCTGTAACTGAAATAATTTGATGTCTCTACTTATTTATTTTACTTTTTTGTTTGTTTTTGTATTTTGTTATATAGTTTTTTTTTTCTTCAATCAGTAAATGACATAGGGAGAAAGGCGTTTGAAATAAGTATGCATACTAATTCATGCCACTGAAACATATGATCCAGAAAATTAAAGGTTATGTAAAGTTTTATTCAAAGGCATT
>NC_061849.1:6234449-6236949 GCF_019202785.1 Penaeus chinensis
TGTAATGCCTTGGTGATTGCTGCAGTCCCACCGATCCCCTTTCCCCTTCCAGAGAGGGATGACCACACCCCTCAGCAGGTCAGGGGGAAAGGTACCAGTCTGCCAGATGGCAGACAGGACTGCATGCAAGCCCCTTGCCATAGGTTCTCCACCAGCCTTTAACAATTCGGCTGGGATGCCACAGACACCTGCTGCTTTACCACTCTTCAGCTTGGAGATCGCCTCCCTGATTTCGGTCAGGGAGGGTGGATCCTCGCTGATGGGTGGATCAGGCAGAGGAGTCTCAACATTACCCGCATCCATGTTAACTGTTGGTGGATCAACCTTATACAACTGCTCAAAATACTCAGCCCAACGCACACGCACCCCATCAGGATCTGAGATTAACTGGCCACTTGCTGAGCGGACTGCAGCCGTCTGTGAGGGGGGCTTGGAGTTCAGCTTTCTCAGAGTTTGGTAGGCAGGACGAAGGTCATTTACAAGGAAATGGCTTTCGACCTCCTCTGCAAGACTACTGATAAACTGTTCCTTATCCCTTCTCAACAGTGACCTAGTCCTGCGCACCAGAGAGCGGTGCAAAGTGCAATCCCCTGACAGTCGAGCCGCACGACAAGCATCTGTGGCTTCCAGCGTCTCCTGCGAGATGGAATTCTGTCTTGTTCTTGGGCGTTCACCAATTGATTCCTGAGCTGCATCAAGCGTTTCACGCTTGAAGGTATCCCACATAAGAACAGGGTCTGTCTGGCCCTCGAGTGCTGTGAGACGACCAGAGATAGCCTCGGCAAACCCCCGGGTACACTCGTCCTCCCTCAATCTGTCCAAATTAAACACCCTAGGGTGTTCATTTGGGCGACGGGGGGTTCTAAAGTGGACCCGGAGAGTAGCCACCACTATTCTATGGTCAGTTCCACAGAACTCAGCGCTTCGATATACCCTGCAGTTCTGGAGGATCCTCCATCGAGTGCTAACGAGGATGTGGTCGATCTCCTTGGCCACTCTTCCTGTATCGCTGTACCAAGTCCAGCGATGCGGGACAGAACGCTGATACCAGGAGCCAGAAATCCTCAATTTCTGGGACCTAGCAAAGTCACGGAAAAGGAGGCTATTCTCACTGCCAGCATCAGCTCCTGAGCCATGAGGACCGACAGACATCTCGTAGCCAGCTCGATCACAGCCGGATACCGCATTGAAGTCGCCCAGCACAATACGAATATCTCGCCGGGGACATCTGTCTGCCACAGATGCAAGTTTGGCGTAAAACATCTCTTTCACCTCAAGTTTATATACATCCATAGGAGCGTATACAGCAACAAGAGACATGAAGCCAAATGAAAGCTTCAGTCTCAATAACATGATACGCTCATCGACTGGAGTGACCTCAACTACCAAGGGTTGAAGTCTGCTGGAGATGGCTATGGCTACTCCCTGGAGATGGTGGCCATCGCTGCGGCCCGACCAGTAGTAGGTGTAGCCACCCTCACTAATCGTGCCACTGCCAGGTCTTCTCACCTCCGAGAGAGCAGCCACCTCAACTCTCAGCTGTTTCAATTCCCTCGATAGTAGTGGTAACCGATCGTCCTGTCGCAGGGAACGGATGTTCCAAGCCCCCACCCTGACAGTCCGCCTGAGGTCTAACCTCGGGCAGTCACTCCGGGTGGGCGCCACCTCTGCCACCCCTACCGACGCCACCCCATATAGAGGAGGTTGGCTGGCTGCAGGCCCCATAATCCACCTGCAGGGCTCCCTAGGGCTTTCCCCCACAAACATCACGCCAGGCTGGCGGCCGCTGGGACCCAGCTGGGACTGGGGGTAACCCCCCCTCCCCACCCGAGTCCCAGCGGTCGCCAACCCAGAGGGACCCACAGCCCGCCGTACTTGCTGGGTAGGAGGGACTTTAGCCCTCCCCCCAGCGTCAACTTCTATATTAGACGTTGCCAGTGGTTATCTCGGGGGGGCCGACTGGCAAGGCCTGCCTCCCCACAGCCGCCCATTTACCCCAGGGGGCGCAGGGGACAGGAGTTAGTACGAAGCCAGGGCGTATCCACACGCCGGTGGGCCATAGCTCCGTACCTTTAGGGCCTCCTGCTGCTCCAAGAGCCTCCACAGTTCAGCCTAGGACCGCAAGGTACCCAGTTTCCATGGGTGGCCACGAGGAGGCACTGTAGAAGTCTTGATGATGGAGAGGCTATGAGCTGGCAGGGGAGTCTTATGCATAGCTGCTCCCTTTTTCGCACCAGGCTAGCCAGCGGTGGCAGCTGAAAGCGGGAAGGCATGCAAGCAGGCACTTAACGCTAACTAGGCTACCACACCATCGCTTCACATCATCCCGAGCATGAGGCACCCACCCATGTATATGTATATGTATATATATATGTATATATATATATATATATATATATATACATATATACATACACACACAGATGTGTGTATGTGGGGGGAGGGGTGTTTACTCACTAATATCTATGCATTTAAATACTGACCAAACGGATTAATAGGG
>NC_061849.1:6246949-6251949 GCF_019202785.1 Penaeus chinensis
TTGACTTTAAATGCCTGGAAACCGTCCAGAAATAAACACTTTTCTGGAAAGTCAATACGTTTCAGCCGATGAATGTCCTTTGCACTTTTTTTTTCAAAGTCTTTGCGTAACTTAAATTCCCTTTATTTCAAGAGATCTGCATTTATACCTTTGTAACATGAAATATCATCATTAGCATTATCCACAAAAAAAAAACATCTTTGTTTCCGTAAAGCAAGCAGGTTTTTAATACTTTAAGAAGTGTTAAGTCTTCTTAAATGGGTGTTAGGGATGTATGCATGTGTATGTGTGTGAATGTGTGTGTGTGTGTGTGTGTGTGTGTGTGTGTGTGTGTGTGTGTGTGTGTGTGTCTGTGTGTGTGTGTTTGTGTTTGTGTTTGAGTGTTAGGGTGTGTTAGGGATGTATGCATGTGTATGTGTGTGAATGTGAGTGTGAGTGTGAGTATAAGTATATGTGTGTGAGTGTGTGTGAACGATAGTGTGAGTGTGAGACTGTGCGTGGATATATTCGTGCGTCCGTGTGTATGTATGTATGTATATGTGCAACAGCGTAAGCCCATTGTCTCTCTTAGCAAGCCAGATACCGCTTCCTCCGCGCGTGTAGTGGGTCGTGACGTTAACTTACCGCTACTCTAATCTACTAATGCGATATACGGACCGCCTAATCCGCTTAATTAACGTAAGAACCGACGGGTGAATGTGAAACTCTGGCCGAAATATTTTTTGTAATTTTCACGAATGGCGCACATTCCCCTCTCTCCTTACCTTCTGCGTCTCTATTTCTGCATCTCTATTTTTTGACGTTCTCCCTCATCCCAGTTCTCCCCTCGCCTATTCTCTCCCTCTGCCTCGTTCCGCGTGATTTTTTCCCCTTAAGCTTCTTTGACTCTTTTTTTCATAAATCTGTCTTCCCCTTTTAGATATGCAAAACCACCATTTAAACGCACCTATGAATAACTTCCCTCATTAGGCACTCATGCAAACACGGTAACGAAGCGAAATTACTGAGTCCCATTGGCTGTTCTACAAAGCAGGTGGCGGAGATCTGAAGCCTGAGGAAGGAAAGGGCATCTCATGCGTATTCCGGTGACGCTACGAAACGGGAAACTCTCCTTAGAGAGAGAGGGGGGAGGGGGAAGGGGGAAGGGGAGGGGGAGGGGGAGGGGGAGGGGGAGGGGGAAGGGGAGGTGGAGGGGGAGGGGAAAGAAAGTGAAAGAGAGAGAGGGGAGGGAAGGGAGAGAGAGGGGAGAGAAAATGAGAGGGGGGGAGAGAAAGAGAGAGAGGGGGAGGGGAGAGAAAGAAGGAAAAAGAGAGAGAGAGAGGGGGGTTAACACCATTATTATTCTATATTTCATTGATTTGTTTGTGCCTTTTATTAACATTATTCTATATATATTTTTTTAATGGAAAATGACCTTTCGTAGAAACGGAAATATCAGGGACGGCGATGCTCTTGGGAGCACACAGGAACTTACACGTTGAGCATTATGATTTTTTTTTTCTGAAAATTCTGGGGAATACCACACCCCCTCTCTTTGTTCTCTTGTTAATTATGATAAAACAGGAAAATACGTATTAGAGTGTAAAAAAAAAGGAACTGAATAAGTGATATGATCAAATTGAGAAAAGTATATAGTGCACACTTGGACTGAGTAATGACCAAGTAAAGCATGAGACTGAATTGAAAAACAAACAAAATTATTCAGAATGTAATAACTATAAAATGTAAAATCCCAGAACCGCGAAGGAACGAAGATTAGGGACTAAAAAGATAAAGGTAACTTGAGAAATATAGAAGAATGCAGGTGAAATTTCATGAACAATAGAAATGAACGATACTTGTGATAAAGAAAACACCGTCACATAACCATCATAAAGTTAGTATCCTTTACGAGGTACCCTTAGGAGTATTAAAAGTCAGAGGAGATAACAAAAGCTCAAAGGCTTTCAGTCTGTCTGTGCCCGATCGATCCTCAAAGAAGCGAATATTGTGAAACGCCCGGATGTGAATGGAACTTACATATCATAGCTGAAGATACCGTAGGATAGGTCAGCGGCTGAGGTTTTCACGATGAATGGGTTAAAGGTCATAGATCATCATACGCTCAGGACTAGAATATGTGTGTAAAGGCGAGAGAGGGAGAGACAGACAGACATACAGACAGACAGACAGACAGACAGATAGACAAACAGACAGACAGATAGACAGGCAGGCAGGTAGGCAGACAGACAGATAGGTAGATACACACACACACATAGACAGGTAGATAGAAATATACACAGATAGATTGAGAGAGAGAGAGAGAGAATAGAGAGAGAGAGAGAGAGAGAGAGAGAGAGAGAGAGAGAGAGAGAGAGAGAGAGAGAGAGAGAGAGAGAGAGAGAGAGAGAAAGTGAGTCAGAGAAAGATAGAGAGTGGGAGGCATAGAGAAAAAGCGATAGGGAGAGACAGACCAGGCAAGAGAGAACACAACACTATTTTCTCGCCTCTTTATGAAATCCCTGGTGGACTGCATATGTCTCGAATCTACCGAATGCCAGGGGAGATATTGTACCGCATGGCATCTTTAACGAGAACTTCTGGGTGAAGTAACAGCGAGGGGAGACACGTAAAAGAGGCGGTCCTGCTGGAGACGTAGCACCGATGGGGCCAAAGACAAAGGGAATCAAAGTTTGAACCTGAAAGCAGACTACACACGAGCGAAAGCGGGAAGGAAGTATCGAGGCAGAAATGACCAAGTTCAAAAACTGTAGAGAGATATTTTCACTGGTGTTATGTAATTTCAAGTCTCAAGATATAAGGGGACATATCTTCATGTATGAACGTAAAAGTCAGGGTCTGAGTAGCTGAGGGTGGTAAGGATTAGAGATATATGTTAAGGAAATATAGGCGAGTGGTCTGTCTAAAGAGAAACTATAAAATGGAGAAAACGAAGAAAATAACGAATGTGGAGAATAGATTTATGCATATCTACAGGAGGGTAGTCAATAAATCTATTATGCATTTAATAATGGTAGTAATGATTATAATAGCAATGGCAAATATAATAACAATAAAGATATCAATAAACATTATAGGAATATTAATGATGATTATGATGATGATAATGATAATAACGTTAATGAAGATGATGATCATGATAATAATAATGTTAATAATAACAATAATGAAAATAAAACTTATTATCATAATGATGTCGCTACCATCTCTAGTAATAATAATGATAATAATAAAAATGATAATAATGATGATAATGATAATAGTAATAATTGTTATAATAGATAATGCTGCTGCTGCTGCTGCTGATGATGATGATGATGATGATGATGATGATAATATCAATTTTAATAATAATGATAATCATAATGATGAAAAATATAATAATCATAATAACAATGATAATAATAATAATAAAAAATTAATAATGAAGATGAACAACTAAATAAAAGTAATAGTAATAATGATATTGGTAATAATGATGATGATGATTATAATGATAATGATAATGATAATGAACACACAAGAATACACACATTCACTCCACTGCAGGACATAGGCCTCTCTCATTTCACTATTGAGAGGTTATTTGGCAGTGCCACCCTTGCCTGATTGGATGCCCTTCCTAATCAACCGCGGTTTGGCGCGCTAATGCTTGTGCCACGGCGGTGACTACCCCTTTGACACCTGCGTTTGACTTCTCAAAGCGATATGTCTCGGGCTCGAGCCAGCAGCCAGAGCGTAGGCATTTTTACGACCGCCGCGACGGGGAATTGAACTCGGGACCACGAGTCCAGTCCAGTATTCTAACCGCTGGACCATCGCGACAGTTATATATATATATATATATATATATATATATATATATATATGTGTGTGTGTGTGTGTGTGTGTGTGTGTGTGTGTGTGTGTGTGTGTGTGTGTGTATGTGTGTGTATATGATATTTATATATATGTATATATATATATATATATATATATATATATATATATATATATATGCATGTATGTATATGTGTGTGTGCGAAATTCAGATGTAGTGTCTCAGGATATCCAATAGATCTTTTTGCAGTGTAATGATAGCATCGACGAGAAAGCAAATACACAGCAGGTGTCTTGCATAATCTTCCCCGGGAAATTCTGTTTTGGTCCGCCGAAGCGAACCAAAACAGAATTTACATGTGTATTTACATGTGTGAAAGTGAGAACCATAGGAGAAACGGGAGAGGAGTTAAGAAAAAGTGATATAAACACATACTTTATCTGTTACTTTTGCAGACGAAAATATCTGTTTTCAAGAAATGTTAGAAAAAAAAATTCAATTTATTTGTTTGTTTTCCTTTCTCTGAACAGTGAATGAAACAATCATTACAAATAACTATACTGACAGCACACCAGTGCAATCGTTAATATTATCTATATCTAGTATCAGTGACGATACAATATATCACACTGCACCATTGACTGAAACTCAATATCGTAGAATAAAAAAAAAAAAAAAAAAAAAAAAAAAAAAATCATTGACATTAGTAATACAAATCACTTGACTCTAATAATTCCGTTACTTATGATGTAAACTTCTCACTAACAACAGAATCAAATATGATATAATTCAGTTCATTTGCAAAAGACGCGTGGGTTAAAATGAAACCCGAAAATTTGCGGTTTGTTTTGCATATGAAACAGGGAGAACGTCAATATGTATCATGTAATGCGCTGCAGATTTCGAAACTCAATTATGCCTTCATTATGATCCAAGTCCAAGTGCGGCTGAATGAAGGAATCGAGGAGATCCACGGGCTTAGAATTCCGATCTTATAAAAAAAAAAAAAGAATCGAATATCTTTCCGCGAGGATGAGCGCTGTCCTTTTAAAAGAGAAGTGGAAGACTCCGCTATTCGATAATTGAAATATCTGGCGACTGTGAACGCTTTCTTTTGTCGACTCCACGTCATCTATTCATTTCACATTTTCCCCATGTCCCCTTACTCGAAGGTTTCTAA
>NC_061849.1:6259449-6264449 GCF_019202785.1 Penaeus chinensis
GCATATATTTGCCTGTGAGAAAGGGCGTGGGATTGACCTCCCTCTGGGTACTACCGAGACATTGAGGGTGGGGGGGGAGGGGCGAAGTTATTTACGTGCCGACTCGCCTCTGAATTTGTAACAAGGGCCTTTGTCTCAGCTCGCAACTGTTCTTGGAGCTTGGCACAAATATTCGTATACATGTATATTGTACAATCATGCCTCGTAAAAGATGTAAAGTGGAACATCGAAAATATTCTAAATCATCAGTGCCTTTAATCACATTAACAAATGGCTGCTTGCTGGTTGGCTGGCTGGCTGGCCATGTATCTATCTTTCCATATGCATACATGGGTATAATATATATATATATATATATATATATATATATATATATATGTGTGTGTGTGTGTGTGTGTGTGTGTGTGTGTGTGTGTGTGTGTGTATGTGTGTGTGTGTGTGTGTGTGTGAATGTGTGTGTGTGTGTGTGTGAATGTGTGTGTGTGTGTGTGTGTGTGTGTGTGTGTGTGTGTGTGTGTGTGTGTGTGTGTGTGTGTGCGTGCGTGCGTGCGTGCGTGTGTATTCGTGTTTCAGTGTGTCTGTGTAATCTATACGATTGTGTAATAGATTGTGTAAGTTTTCCGCGACAAAACTGGGGAAGTGACTATACCAGAAATAGAGACGGATGCTACATGTCTTATCACTGCTCTTGGTAGAATTTTCAATATCGTTTCCGTAAAGAAGTAAAAGAAATTTCATAGTGACAATAAGAAAAAAAAAAGTACATTAATGTAAATAATATTTACTCAAAGGGAAGTTTCCCCAAACTTGAAATTCTGTAAAAGTTATATAACTTAGAACTGAACGACAGCCCAATCACAAATCATTTGTTGAGGAGGCGAAAGTTTCGTCACATCGTTTCGGTTCTGCGTTCGGAAAATCTCGATAATTTCAGAGGGCGTTTGTAGATTTCTAATGCAAGGCTCGAAAAGTACAACCACAAGATCTATAAACAGTGTATTATAAACGTCAAAACTAAAATAAGATAAGAATGTTGAAACACGTAATTGGTCACGTTAGTGTTTTATAGTTACTATTACTTTTTTTCAGCACACGAGCACGCGCGTTACCTCTGTACCTGGCTCAGTGAACCTGACCGGAAAGGCAGCCCTGTGGTAAATGTGGGCGTTTGTGCATTATCGCCAAGCCTGAAGACCATTCCCTACCAAACGCAGAGAATCTCGTATCAAACCTTCCAGGTCTCATAAATTCAGATGACGTTTCGAAGACGTCTGTTGATATCTACCTTGGAACTTTCACCTTCTCCTACTCTACCTTTCAGTCTTTGATATTCAGGGGCGACCTTTCAACGGGTAATGGATAGCGTCTTCTTCAGCCTCATCCACCGCACCTGCTATGCTGGCCACATCCTTTCTTTCCCGTTAAATTGGTTTTATATTTCAAGAAATACTTTCTTCGTGCAGCCATGATCTGTTGATTGCTTAATAGGCATACTCCTGTTTAAGCATGTGAGGCATTCGGTAGCGGTGAATAAGTAATAGGGCACTGTCCGAAAGTGGCAGTGGGTTGAGTGGACAACTTAATGCACAATCACACCCCTCTGCAAGTTCGTCACTCAGAAGGTTATTTTACTTGGCATCAGGGGGAAAAATGTACTCCACTGGGCTTGCTGCTGCTCCACTTGCCACTTGCTGCATAGGTGTTGAGTCACCCTCTTTGGTGTCCCCAGTTGCATCTCCTCTAGTCAAGGCCTGCCTGCTTCTCACACTTCTGGTCTTTGACTAAATGATGAAAAAAAAAAAAAAAAACAAAAAAAAAAACTTGCATCACAACATACAGCCAAGCAACCAACAGGATAATCGAATCATCCAACATTGAGATATTTTATAATTTGTAATTGACTTGGTACAGAAGTCAGTGATAGGAGAAATGCTGTATCTTGACATTGTCAGCATTTACTGTTTGTGGATCAGTACATATAGGCGAGTTGAAAGACCCAGGATTTATGGATAAACATTTAGTGTTAAATGGTAGTCAGTCATATGAGAGCAACTAGGCTCCCGACTGTTTGGTAGCCACTAGTGAGCTTGGCATCTCAATCAAGATGTTCGAGGAGTTCATCATCTGTATCTGTAGGTGCTGCAGTATTACGGCTTTTCACTGATATCATATGAGATATTAATACATATATTTCTCAGAATTTCTTACAGGGAAATATATTCTGATGCTACCACTGGAATAGTGAAATTGCACACACACCCATACACACAAAAAAATCACACACAAAAGCTACTGAAATATGTTCTGAAGGAATATGAGACGCATTTTGCCCTTACCTATAAAGGAAACTAATTCCACGTAACGGAAATGTGTCATAAAAAAAAAAAAACCTTCACTTCACTGGTTTCATTCACTATGATGTAATAAAAGTTTACATTTTCATCAGCATCCTTTATATAATGTTCGGATTAATTTTGAAAGTCTTATACTTCATCTCTCTTTATATACATATGTGTGTGTGTGTGTGTGTGTGTGTAGAGAGAGAGATATAGAGTAGATAGATAGACAAATTGATAGAGAGCTATAAATATAGATATATATGTGAGGGAACAAAAGTATGCTATTATATGCATATATATATATTATATATATATATATATATATATATATATATATATATATATATATATATGAGCACGTATAAATATTCACAAATGCACATATATATATATATATATATATATATATATATATATATATAAATACAATAAGATTCACGACCAGTGTTAGCAAAAACACCCTAACTTCTCTCTTATTTAAATCATCAAAAACACAAACGTTTCGAATGTGCAAACTCATCTTCAGTGTGTAATAACTGTAAAGAAGATTCAGAACATAATCCTTTAGTTAAAACATGCAAATATACAAACTAGTTATACACAAAATTATACCACAGACATTTCATTCTAAGAAAGCTGTAGAGATTATGATGAAGTCAAGGCTTATACAATAAATCAATACAATGAATCTAAGAGATCACGAAGTGTTATAGTAAACTGATAAAAATCAAGGAAACTATGAATAAGTTAAATTTTAAAAAATACTTAACAATTCTTATTACCATTATCCTATAAGTGTTATGTAACTTGGCAAGTAACATTATAGGAATATATAAAATATGAGTGAAATGGATACAATAAAGTAATGACAAAAGCCAATAAATACCGAGAAACATGATAAAGGTGGTAACCTTGGTACTTTCCAAGGAACAGAGACATAAATAGCACATTAATGATTTATCAAATTCCAAACATCAAATTAGCCTGCAGGCCAAAACAGCTCATTTACTTTACATAACGTTGTAATGTACAAGTTTAAATGTATGCTGAGAATCTGTAAATGATAATGCATGAATTGTAATATGAAAGCGCAATATAACAAACATAAAAACACCGCCCTTCCGTCTGATCCTCATTGAAGAAGCAAAGTGTGTGTATGTATGCGTGTGAGTGTATGTAGATGTGTAAGTATATGTATGTGGATGTGTGTATATGTATATATATATGTATATATGTGTGTGTGTGTGTGTATATATATATATATATATATATATATATATATACAGAGAGAGAGAGAGAGAGAGAGAGAGAGAGAGAGAGAGAGAGATTACGCAGATTGAAGAATTCATACACACATGTAAAAGAGGTATAAATAAGAATGAATATCTTCACAATGCAAGAGATATATCTAACTAGGTTCGATTATTATATATTCGTCAGAAATACATACATCAGAGATAAGGATAAGTCAGATTTGCGAAGCTGAACCTATCCCGACTAATGCCGACTCAATTAGAGTGTGTCACCTGGTTCTGACTCGACTGAGCTTAGTGCTTACCCACTGTGGGTGACAATTGCAACTTTTTGCACCTGGGTGGTGCACGAACCGCCGACTACTCGAATAAGAGGCCTAAATGTTACCACTATACTAAGCGGAGGCTTACATCAGAGAAACTAAAGAATATATGTTTATATATATATATATATATATATATATATATATATATATATATAGGCACACATATGTGTATCAGACACGAGCCTGACGACCGTGACCTCCCACTCATTAACCGCATAATTGCAGCCGCGACCTTAGATAATTTGAAGCTGCCCGATGTTGTGTTTTGCATTTTTTCCCGTCGCGATGTATGCACCTTCCTTATTTTTTTCTTTTCTGTTCCATATGGATAATTCTGCTTCTTTCCAGTTCGGTAGATGCCCAGCTAAATCTACATATATCACCATGGCGTTGGAGACAGACAACAGCGCGTTGTTCGCTGATCCTGGTATTGAAACCGAGGCTCATTTCACCAAAAAATGCTTTATTGGAGACTGTAAACTGAGACATCTGAAAGTAAATTTTTAATTGTTTTAAGTATATAATCACGTTTACCCATAACCCCAATACAACAACTTTATTGGAGCCTGTAAACGGAGACGTCTGAAAGTAAATTATTCATTTTAAGTATATATAATCACTTTTACTTCCTTTATCAGCCTGAGTTTTGACGATGGTCTCATCGTCACGGAGACCCTTCAATGCGGTTATGTATGTAAGTGGGATCGTGGAATCGCCGGGGGGGGGGGGGGGGGGCGACGACATACAGGTCATACAGCAAGCAGAAATCCCTTGGATGAACCCTTTGACGACGTCACTATCGGTCCAGCGGTGGTTCGAGAAGATTAGGTCCTCTCTGTCATGATCGGTGGTAAATTTGAGACTTAGGGAGAGGGCTTCTTTTTCCATGTAAGTGAGGTTTTTAGAAGACATGTTTCTAAGGTCACTTCGACCAGCTTTTGTCCATCTGCTCTTGTTTCATTTACGGTGTAATTTCGCCTTGCGTTTGACTCGTTGAGCTTGATCTTACTATTGTAGTTGGAGGACCAGCCCATCGGGAAGGTGTTCACCCTGAATTCGTTCTAGAGTTCCTAGAGTTGATG
>NC_061849.1:6276949-6281949 GCF_019202785.1 Penaeus chinensis
AATGGGATTTTTTTTTTTCTGATCCGGTATTCACACCAGGTACTTGAGACGACAGCAACACTTGGTGGGCCCTTTTTTCTACACGTCAATAATCCACAGAAACTCGCATTCACAGCAGGTGGGGGTGAGAAAATGGAGAGAAAGGGCATTCAGAGTGGGCGAGTGACTGGAAAATTTAGGGAAGGCGATAAACTCAACAAATTGATTTTGTAATGGTTGTTGAACTAAAGAATGTCGAAGCCCGGAATGATTTGTTATATGTAGAATAGTAATGATAGGTAGGGATAGTGGTAAGGATAGCTGCAGGGAAATTGGGTTCTATAGTGAAAGAGAAAAGGTGAATGAATATATACTTATATGTATGTATGTATGTATGAATGAATGTATGTATATGTATATCGAGAGAGAGCGAGAGATGTATGAATAATTTATCACACACACACACACACACACACACACACACACACACACACACACACACACACACATATATGTGCATATGGGAGTAAAAGAACAATGCATAAGCGAGATTTATTGGATATGAGACAACACTTTCGAAATCTTTAAAGATTTCATCTTCAGGTCAGACCTGAAATGGAACTCCAGGAGGATTTCGAAGTTGTCTCATATTCAGTAAATCTCGTTTGTATATTAACATTTTTCGTAGCATCAACATGGTTGATTGTTTTGTCATTTATATATATATATATATATATATATATATATATATGCATATATATGTATATATATGTGCATATGTATGTACGTATGCACAGTAAACTAAATATCGGTGCACAAAATGCTGGAATTATGACACTACTGAGCGAAGTACAGTGAAAACTAGTGGCCGACTTAATACACTTTCCTGTCAAAAACAATGCCAAAGATCGGGATATTAGGCTATTACAAACAGTATGAAAACCCTTTCCTCTGGCACATCCAACTCCTCTAACACAAGCTAGCCCATTTCTGGAATATACTGAAGCGAACTTTTCGTTTTGTGTGTCTCTCTTGATACAAAGTGATGCACACCGGCCTGCTAGTGTATGATACTTTGCAATACATATCATGACTGTCTTAGTTAGGGATTTATATCGTCATTAATCACGAACTGTTTTTGTATATTGAATACATGTTCATAATATATGGGTAAAATATGAAGTAAATAATGAGCATCACTGAAACGATATGCTAAGAATTTCAATTCAGATGATGTGGTATTGCTCCGGTGTGTTGAATAACTTTAAAATCATCCTGCACCACAATGATGTAACTTTACAGACTCAAAAATATTAAAGGAAAAGCGGTGTGTCTTGATTTGCTGATATATAATAGGGGCTAACACAGTAAAATACACTTGACCAGTTTTGGACCCAATGTGAACTCACTCGCGATGGGAACGATATGGTAAAACTTCCAGCAATACTTCTACTTTCCATGTGAGGAACAGTGGATGCAACAATAGAAAAAGTTAAAAAATGTCTAGGCTGAATTTGAGAATTTGAAAGTTTCCACAGCCTTTCGGAGCGAAGAGCGGTGTGTATGAGCAATGAAATTCGCACAGTAGTTAATTTTCATTTGAGGCTTCCTCAATGATTTTGCTGCAAATTAAAAATCATGGCAGTATGTTAAGTACTTAAGTAGTTTTCTGTTAATTTTTATATAAAACAAAGATAAATACCTTTTTTTCAAGTAGGGGACCATGGGCCAACATCAACTAATAAATCAAAGTGTCACGAATTTTGGAATGCTACAAATAATTATTTAAATGTTATAGGTTTCTAAAGGACAGTGAGTACAAAGCTGATGGGCAACTTCAATAATTCTGTAACCTTAGCTTGTAAACTTCTTACTAATGTATGGTAATGTTTTAGGATTACTGAGTGATTCGAATCATGTGAACAAGTCAGTCAGGTATGCCAACCTTCCCACATCAGCGATTGCTATAATGTTCGCGGTAGGGAGTGGACCCCTTGTGCAGATATGTTTTCCCCTGAGTACTCTCGCTAAAAAAAAAAAAAAAATGTACCTGTTGTCGGGAGTAGATGAAACTGAAACGATCGCTAGTTGATCCAGAAAGGTTGATACTTGTTTTCAAAGCTTGAATCAGATGAAGCTACATTATGTGTTTGAATATTGTTTCGAAGTTGATATGGTTAGGACCTTGTATCATGGCAATATTAGCAAGGGAGATCTCGCAGACAATTCATAGTGCAATAATTTTACTTAGGACAATCAAAATCAAGAGTCGAATATCCAAAGTATGTATTGTCAATCCCTGTGACTCTAGTGACACCAACACTCTGGGTCCACCAGAGACAAGGCCAGAAGTGGGCCTACTAGATGCACGGAGAATGATCAAGTGAATGTCATTCAGAATCATAAATCAACGTGTTAAATGAAAGACAAGTAGGGAGCGTGAATTGAAGTGCATGAATACCATGAGCTAATGAAAGCCATTAGATACTGAGTGGCAACACTCCTTACAGCTGACTGGGTTTGAGAAGGGGGCATGGCCGGTATTTAGTTGCCATGTACCCTTCCTGTGAGTTATTTTGTCCAGTATAACAGCTCCATCCTCACGCGCAGTGTCGTACAAAGATAAACACTACGAGATTACACTGTGTCACAGCCACCCAAATCACCAGATCTCAGCCATGGGCAGAGACTTCTCCTATGATCATACCCGGAATCGTCATATCGTCGTTACCCAAATGGTTACGGTATAGGAGCGATTGCGCTCTGCAAGCAGACGCTAGTTAACGAGGGCGTTAGTGGCACCCATGCTATGTAAACTTGCCAGCGTTTGCCAAGCTCGTGGCGGTAACGTGAATTATTAAAAGTGCTATACATTTCAGAACCCTTTTCTTCCTCTTCAATTTGCTTAAATTGTCACTGCCATGGAATTTATTAAGAACTTCAGTTACTGGACTATATATAATATTCGAGCAGGGATATCTATATCAGGCTGAGCCCACAGGACTTTTTCCCACCGTTTTCATCGTCGTATCATATTGTACGTGTGTCTATATAAATAGCAAAATAAATGTATGTGCATGTGTGTGTGTATATGTATATGTATGTATGTATATATATATATATATATATATATATATATATATATATATATATATATATATATATATACACGTATTACATGTATACATGTATGTATACACATGTGTGTGTATTCATATGTATATCAACATACATATATCTATGTATTTTTATGTGTAAGCATATATATACACATGTATACGTTCTTTTATGAATATATAGGAGGTATACTGTCCCTCTCATGCGATTCTTTCAGTATTTATCCCGTGTTTAATATTTTCAGGTTACAATAGTGCAACGTATAAATTCATTAGCATGGCCATAAAGGTTCTGATATCAAGTGAGCTTCGTGCTCATGCGTTGCAGAACTGGCAGATTCCGAGTTCCCCGGGGTAATACGGGAGTGAACGGAGTGTGGCGAGGCAGTGGTAGGTGGGAGGTAGCGAGCGGTAATACCTCGCCAGCTCATTCCTAAAACCCGAAGTCCACAGTATTTACTAAGTTGAAGACGAAATGAAAGCCTGGCCATAAAGTGAAGGCAAAATGGAAATAAAAACTAAGCCAAACCAATAAAACACCTAAGGAAAATCATGTGAAATATCACCGAAGATGTAAAAGGTAAACGAAATTACTAAGAATGCGAATTAAAACACTAAGTTGGCCGGCTAAAACGGGTTGTGTGGATAACTAATTATTGACGGAGACACTTGCAAAATATGTATTTGGTTCGTGAAGCGTTTAAGAACGGGCATACAGCGTAAAATAGATATATGACTAAGAATGAGCAGTCAACTACTTATCTTCTAAGTATAAAACTATGACGGTTGTGGTATGTCACTAAGTTCCTTGGGAGGAGAAAGAAACACGTCGGTGTCTCGGAGCACGCTGATTTATTTTTCTAGCTTTGTTCACACAGCATGTACGAAAATGCTGTCGCGATTGTTTCACAAAACGCAAATAAGTGCGACTGAACGATCGAACAATTCAATTGAACCCCGTACCCCACCCACAGCAGCCCCCATGCCACAAGTTGGTCAAGTGTCTGACCGCTTAACACTCTCATTCACAGGATTCAAACAGATCCGTAGTCGTGGAAGTTTTGTTCTTCAGGTAATGTCAGGTAAGGCGGAAGTAACTAGTGTTAGTCCGTTTGTTTTGACACGATCTACAGTGCATTTAATTTAGAGATACATTAAACCGTAAAAAGCCAATTCTACATTTATTAAACGACAAATATTTTACAGTAGGACGTTAAATACACGTAATACTATTAGTAGTAAATATATATATATATATATATATATATTTATATTTATATATATGTATGTATATATATGTATATATGTATATGTATGTGTATATATATGTGTGTGTGTATATATATATATATATATATATATATATATATATATATATATATATAACAGTAAAACTAGGATGTAAATGAAAGTCAGGTAATACAAACGTAATAGTAATATTTATTTCGATACTAATGAATTAGTAGAGGTTAGGGTATAGTAGGTTAGGTTACGTTAAGTTACGTGTGACGTATATAAAATAAGTGTTTCCCATGGCTACCTCCAACGTTAATGCATAAATTTCAACGGCGGGTCAAGGAATTCATCACATTTTGCAACATGTCTGGCCGATCACAGTTATTCCAAATTCGCAGAAGTTCAACTTCACTGCACACATAGTTTTTTAACCGATCCCGCCGGAAGAAATCCACAGGGTTCAAATCCAATGATCTTGCTGGCCATGATATTGTTTTACCCTTTGCCAATCCACCTGCCAGGGAAAATTGATTCAGATAATCTCTTACCACTAAACTGCAATGTGAAGTTGACGACGTGTTTGTAAAGAAACGCCATCCACCAATTACCTGTCCTGTAGAAACTAATATTGATACCCCTATAAGACAGTCATGCAAAACGTGTTGCCCT
>NC_061849.1:6349449-6351949 GCF_019202785.1 Penaeus chinensis
GTGGTACTACTACTACTACCACTACTCTCATTATTATAATCACTAATGGAACACATGAACTTATACGGGAAAATGTACTACAATCACCCACTTTTACGCCCCTGCTCCTACCTTTCGCCTCCCCTCCCTTTCCCTCTCCCTCCTTTTCCCTTTCCCTCCCTTTTCCTTTCCCTCCCTTTCCCTCTCCCTCCTTTTCCCTCTCCCTCCTTTTCCCTTTCCCTCCCTTTCCCTCTCCCTCCTTTTCCCTTTCCCTCCCTTTTCCTTTCCCTCCCTTTCCCTCTCCCTCCTTTTCCCTTTCCCTCCCTTTTTCCTTTCCCTCCCTTTCCCTCTCCCTCCTTTTCCCTTTCCCTCCCTTTTTCCTTTCCCTCCCTTTCCCTCTCCCTCCTTTTCCCTTTCCCTCCCTTTTTCCTTTCCCTCCCTTTCCCTCTCCCTCCTTTTCCCTTTCCCTCCCTTTTCCTTTCCCTCCCTTTCCCTCTCCCTCCTTTTCCCTTTCCCTCCCTTTTCCTTTCCCTCCCTTTCCCTCTCCCTCCTTTTCCCTTTCCCTCCCTTTTCCTTTCCCTCCCTTTCCCTCTCCCTCCTTTTCCCTTTCCCTCCCTTTTCCTTTCCCTCCCTTTCCCTCTCCCTCCCTTTTTCCTTTCCCTCTGCCACCCTTCCTTACTCCTAAATATTTCTTAAATTCACTCTGTCCATCTCACTTCAAAGCCTTGCGTAAGTCTCCCCCCCCCCCCCCCCTGTTACCTCATCTTCCCTCCTGAACTTCCCCCCCTTCCTTCACTCCCTTATTCCCTTCCCTCCTTCTCCCCTTCCGTGTGTCCTTTCCCGTCTTTTTTTCCTGTCGTTGTTGTTATCATTATTATTATTATTATTTGTATTATTACTATTATCATTATTATTATTATTATTGTTGTTTTGTTATTTTTATTGTTATTGTTACTGTTAGCATTATTATTATTATTATTATTATTATTATTATTATTATTATTATTATTGTTATCGTTATTGTTATTATTATTATTAGTTTTATTATTATCATTATTATTGTCATTATTATTATTATCATCATCATCATTAGTTGTAGTAGTAGTAGTAGAAGTAGTAGTAGTAGTATTGTTGTTATTATTAATTAAATTTTACAATGTCAGATATAACAATTTTGCAGTAAATATAGTTTAGTCTTTAGTATTATAATTCATAGTATATAGTGGAATCCTGCTAAGAGACAGACATTTTTTTTTGCAAAGACCCAAAAATATCCCAGAATTTTCAGGTAATTACTTTCATGTAACACTTTTGCATACATAAAGAAAAAAAAATATAAGCAATGAGCTTTCTCACCCAACAGTACACGTGCACAATTTCAACACAGAATAAACGGCTTGACGAGATAATCAGGCTTGTTGGAAATAATTTTCGTAGGAAGGAAATGATATTCAAGTGGAATCCAATGCTCACACCAATCATCAATTTGAGTTTTATAAGCTGCACATTATTTACCTATACGTGATTGACATTTCCCAAGGGTTTCACTGCCTTACGAATTTAGGCAGTAAAACGTTCTTTTTGATAGACACTGTCATTCGATCATTCATTAGCTCAGACTACTACGTTGAGTAACCTTTGTCAGTTGCGTTTATATTGCTAATTATGTCATTAACTTGTTTTTACTATCTGGAGTTTTCTTGGGTCTGTGAAATAATGTATTGATAATACTTAGTAAATCACGTTCTTTTTTAAAGAACTTAGGTAATGACGCCAGACAGTTATGCTAAAAATATAAGAGGATGAAAAATAGACATTGTAACTTAAATTACATAACTCAAAAAAATCTGTTCTGACATGACGAGTAAGTGTGAAATAATTAACGTCGTTCTTTCTCTGTCTGTCTGCCTATCTATTTGACTATCTATCTGTCTGTCACTCGCTAGATAGATAGATATCCAGATGTGATGGATAATTAGATGAGTGTAGATTCTGAGACAAATATAATTAAAGACGGACAGGTATATATAGATAGATACATAGATAGCTAGCTAGCTAGCTAGCTAGCTAGATAGATAGATAGATAGATAGATAGATAGATAGATAGATAGATAGACAGCTAGCTAGACAGATAGATAGAGGGGGCCGCCATGGCACAGTGGTAACACGCGCGACTGCGGGTCGGAGGGTCCGCAAGCGCACGGGTTCGAATCCCGGCCACGGTCTGAGGTTAGGAAGGGCATCTACTTGGGGTAACGGTCTCCCAATTGCCAATTCCTGCCCATCCTTTCACGGGGCAGGCCCGTCCTAGCCCTTGAAGAAAGGGATTGTCGTGACGTTAAACCGAAATCAAATACATATAAATAGATAGATAAAACCTATGGAACGGAGAGTAAGAAAAAAATGCTTGTTTACACTGTAGAAAGAATATGGAATATTTGTGATTTTTTTACGACGCATTCCAGTGAGAACAGTTAGTGGGCCTCTTTTTGCTTTACAATGTGAATAGAGAATGTTTGTC
>NC_061849.1:6361949-6364449 GCF_019202785.1 Penaeus chinensis
CTGAGGTGCTCTAACGTCTTGCTTGTACGTTATATATGTAATTCTGTGTATTTTGTGTATATTCAAATGACAATTCATATATACGCATGTGAATAAATGCACTTGTGGCTACAATAATACCAGCTCTTTTTTTTTTTTTTTTTGTATTATTTTCATCTTGGTCATTCATATCTGATGCATCATGTTCACAGGGGAATGGACATCCGTGACGACGACCTAAACAGGCTTTTTGCTTCCTATATGCGTACGGCACCCTATCATGGTGGGCCATTCACAGCACCCATATCCGAATACGACGCGTCCACAACCTCACACTCAGTTACCTTTCCCCACGTTTTCCAATCGACATTCCCCAAATGACTTCTGAAAGGCAAAAGTAAACGACCTTATACACGTTATTAGTAATTAATTATAAAGAATATTGTAGAGCGAAGGCATAAAGAAACTGAAGACACAAAGAAAGATCGAGAAGCAAAGGCAACGCTCCCACGGTCTCTATCCCACGTTTTCCCCAAGGCACTATCGGGGTTTTACGAGGGCCATTGTACACTGTTATCGCCACAGCTCCCGCCTGGCGCCTCCAAAGTCACCCTCCTTCGACTGTTATCACCACCGCTGATGAAATACCAATAAAGTGTAACTACGATACACGACTGTTTCGGTGTATTACAGCGACTTACAGGCGTGATTGCTTATCATATGGGAAGTAACTAGGGTTGATTCATGACTGAATTAAACGCATTTTGTATGAAGAGAATTGATTTCTTTTCATGTAGTGTATATTGATTTTGGTCGTAAATTGGTAGAATATAACGATGCATTTTTTTCTTCTTCTTTTATTAGGCGAATTTATATACATGGATCCGTATTATTTCCCTTGCGTTTCATCTCTTTCAACTCTATTCATGCTCTTCCCCCCCCCCCCCCCTCTCTCTCTCTCTCTCTCTCTCTCTCTCTCTCTCTCTCTCTCTCTCTCTCTCTCTCTCTCTCTCTCTCTCTCTCGCTATAAGTATTACCCAGAAACGGTTAACAACGCACATGGATATCATGGAACTGATGCTGCAGGACTTTCTATAAAGCGAAAAGTTTGCCTTAAGAATCGCCAATATTACACCAAAGAGCCGCCGAGGAAACCGCACGCGACCCCATTTCCCTGCTGTAAATGGACGTTACAAAAAGCCGAAATGCTCGTTATGCCAACTTCAGCCTCGTCATTCCCATACTCGGGGTTTTCTCAGTTTCGGATCTTTACCAGTTAAACTCGGTAATGTCCAGGGAGTCGCCTCTTAAAGTGTATTTGGAAAGAAGGGGTACAGCATTGTCGTCTACTATTCGTCCAAGCAAAGGATTTTGGTGTCACTGCCCAGCACTTAGCAAACGATCGAGCTTTTCACGAGAAATCTTTATTGGTTGTGTTACCTTCTCCCATGAGTTAGAATGATGTTTAACATTTACAGAATATTGTTTGCGCTATCAATTGAATCCCCTCCCTCCCCCGACGCACAAAAGAGCTTCATGCTATTAATTTTTCAGTCACAGCTAATTAACTTTATTTTAAACCAGCTAGAGGACATGTTTGTATAGTCAATATGTGTTAAATAAAAACAGCATAATTTTAGGTCACTGTTTATGGGACTGAATGATGGTATAGGGATGTAAATGTCATATTTTCTTTCCATTTTTCCATCCTAATAGCAATGGCATTTGGATGTCAAACGGTAAAACTTTTCGATTAAACTTTTAAATAGAAAACGCAGTTATTATTTTAATTGAGAGGAGAATGGAATGCCTACATTTTACTTCACGTAAATTAAGTAAATGACAATGCAAAGAGCTTGGAGACTTTTGATTTTTTTTTTTTTTTATAATTCTTGAAATAAACTGACAATACAATGCAGTCATGCAGGCAGAGAGAGGGAGAGGGATAGAGATAGAGTAAGATAAAGATAGAGAGAGAGAAAGAGACAGAGACAGACAGACAGACAGACACAGATAGGCACAAATAACCAGGCCAAAAAGGGCAAAAAGACCATGTATACCTTTGTCACCTCTCAGAAGACTCTTCCGAAGTACCACCGCGATCTTATCTGCAAAGGCTTAGGAGCAGGACATAGGGGTCACATCAACACAGTAATCGTCACGCCTCTATTTCGTGGCATCAAATTGCATTCCGGTCTCTGAAATGGACGTCATTTCAACGGTGTACAATTCCGTGAAATGACATTTTTCCCTTGACGATGTTGGGTCTTCGATTTCATCTCTAAGTTGAGTGGTGACGAGAGGGACAGTGTGTTTTTGTTCTATTCAATATATGTTTAGAGATAGATTAACTATATGCGTATATAAATAGATTAATTTGTTAATTATACGCATATACAGAGAGAGAGAGAGAGAGAGATTATATCTATCTATATCTATAAATATATACCAACATATATTATATATACATATATGTACATATATATACATATATATAAACATATATATATATATATATATA
>NC_061849.1:6369449-6374449 GCF_019202785.1 Penaeus chinensis
TAAAAAGTTTTTTTTTTTCCGTTATTATTCAGAAACAGAAAACTACGTCATGTTTTGCCGAGGAAGTGACAAGATTAACTATTTACATGATAAGCCAAAATAAAGGTAATTAGTGTTACATATAACAGTTTTGGCGAACATTCACTTTTATCATATCCTTTCCTTTGTACCATTAAGTAGTGAAACAAAAGAAAATCAAATGTATCAGACTTAAATATAAAGATATGCCTCATCAGCAGCACGGCCCTTTATCTGTTTACTGTCTGTTTACTGTCAATATAACGTTATGTAATCACTTTCTTTTTGAATTGTGAGCAGATAGAAGATTCAGTGTTCAATGTCAAACTCGTGTGAACAATTGACTGTTCCCTGTTCTTGCAAGTCAGTTGAGAAATTGATACAAAATGTCACTGACCAGGAAAATACTGAAGGACATGGACGTGAACTTGGAAATTGATTTAATTTCATTTATTATTATTTCGGAGTTGGGATTCTTAGGGGGTCCTAGGGGATCAAATAAAAATTAACGGTACTTTTAGCATAAAATGAGTTTTTTTTTTTTCTTTAATGCTTACAATGAAGTTAAACAATACTTTGTGTATCTCCTATTTGTATGAGATCAAATCAAATAAATAAATACATTATACACACTTTTGATGAGTAATGGCATTAGGCAAGGTTCATACCTTAGCCCGCTTCTCTTTAATTATTAATAAAGATGAACTAAATGGACAGCAAAATGCAGCAAGAATCGGTTGTCACATCGCTGGGCGTCCGACTAACAATTTCTCATACGCTGACAATCTAGCAATGGTCTGCCGCAGTGCCTCTGCCCTTAATGAGTTTCTTATCAAGTGTCTCAGAAATAGTTATATAAGATGTTCAGAAACTAATATAGATTTATGAGATCCATTATTGTATTGTCTAGAATCATATTTTTCTTTTCACCTGTCAATCACACTGGCTACATACATACACTCAATCACCCAGCTAAGTGTATGTATGTTGGCTTATGTTTTTGGCTGACAATTGTGTTTATTGAAATTGTTAACTAAGATCCGATTTTTTAAAAAATCCATCTTCATTACAAACCATCATATAAATGTACTTTAAAATACTAATCTATGTCTGTAAGTGTTGGGAAATGATTTATCAAATTTAAACAAAGCATGTATTTGTATGGGATGATCGTTAATTGTCCAGGTATTGACGATAAGGAACATTTTTATTCTCAAGTTGTATAATTTGTACAAATTATATAAATCTAATAATTTCAATACAGTTTCTAAATTCTTTTAGCTGATTTCTGTGTGAATATTTCACTTGTCTGGAGGATTTGTTCCTCTTCGTGAATTAATATATATACTATTAACGTCTTAATTTCTGTGGGTATACGTGAAATTGATAGAAAGTATTCTGTTGTAATTTAACAAGGGCCTAAACTATTGGAATGGATTTACATAGAGGGGGTTATGAATTGTGTATATTGGTATTTTTCTTAATATTTTGGTAATACAATTACTGCTCTGAATATTAGTGTATGTTCGTTCCATATATGTATAATATGTTGTTTAGCAAGTGATTTTCAGTTAAACATTTTAATCAGTTAGTACTATAGGAAGATCTCTGTTACCTAAAATGAGTTTAATTCAAACTAATTGACATTATTATTTGACGAAGTATGGATATCATTAAAGAGTTTAAAGCAATTTTTAAGACCAAAGTTAATATGGTCATATATTAACCAGGAGGTTCATTGTAAATGTAAAGTCTGAGTACTGATATAATTAAAGAATTGAATAGTGTAAGATGACATTGACAGATAATGAAAAAGACTAAGAAATTTAATGATAAGAGTAAAGTGTAAGAATTCAAACTATGAAGATTAACAAGAATCAAGTGACTTAATACTAAAAAGAGAATTAGCATTGGTAATTATAAAAATAATCTTTGAGTATCCCTAGCCACTAAGTTGAAAAAAAAAAAAACGGAATTAGTACAAATAAATTAAAATTTGAATTAAAAAAAACCCTGACCAGACAAGATCGTAAATGTATGTATGTGTGTGTGTGTGTGTGTGTGTGTGTGTGTGTGTGTGTGTGTGTGTGCGTGCGTGCGTGCGTGCGTAGATACGTGCGTGCGTGCGTGCGTGCGTGCATGCGTGCGTGTATGTATGTGTGCAATCACAAACACACATACAAGCAATTCTCACTGATGGTAAAAAAAAAAAATGAAAATTCGGAAACATTGCGACCGCTCATTTGACATTCTCAGAGAGCATTGCGCATGCAAGATACTGCAGACGCTAAAATGCAATATGCCTGCTTAGCGTTTAAATCAAATTGATTATTATGCAAAATTCAAAAATGTTCTTATGCAAATTCAAACTTGTTCTTAAGAAAAAATCAAACACAGGCTATATGCAATTATATATAATGGTTGTGATGATGCTAATGTTAGTGGTGATAAGAGAAATAATTAGAATCATTATCATTATGATTATCATCATTTAAAAAATGATACAACAAAATTGAAGACAAATAAAAAAATAATGGAAAACTGAAATAGCTTTAAGTACGAATAGTGAAGAAATCGGTAATAAGAATTAAAAAAAAAAAAAATGATAATGTTGATAAAAAAAAATGATGACAGTAACAGTAATGATAACATCCTCAACAACAACAACAACAATAATAACAATAATAATAATAATAATAATAATAATAATAATAATAATAATAATAATAGTAATATTAAAAATAATGATAATGATAATGATAATGATAATGATAATAATAATAATTATTACAATAATAATGATAATGGGAATAATGATAATAATAGCAATAAAGTAATGATGGTAATGATAGTAATAATGACAGCGATAATAATAATGATAATAGTAATAACACTAATAATAACGATAATGATTACAATAATAATAATAATAATAATAATAATAATGATTAAGAATAATAGTTACAAAAGTCATGATTATCCTGATGATGACAACAACAATAATAATTATCGAAGTACGATAACATTCAAAGATAATATTGATTTTTTACAAAATTAAGTCTACACGAATTATAAGAAAATATCACATGAAACACATTGACGAATTTTCATCAGCAAATATTATGACTGACGCGGAATAGATGGAAATTTCATCGAATTTCCATGTTTTTCGTACCCTGTACTTGTACGGATGACGTCACTGATGTAGAGATGGTTGAAGTACAGCAGAGTAAGCTAAGAATAGCATGTTTACAGTCTATGCCAGAGAGTACAGAATACTCAGCAACGGACAGGATTCTAATGATGTCTAGATTCATACCAGACAGACAGAGAGAGAAAGAGACGTCGAGAGAAGACAGACACACACACACACACACACACACACACACACACACAGAGAGAGAGAGAGAGAGAGAGAGAGAGAGAGAGTGAGAGAGAGAGAGAGAGAGAGAGAGAGAGAGAGAGAGAGTGAGAGAGAGAGAGAGAGAGAGAGAGAGAGAGAGAGAGCGCGAGAGAGAGAGAGAGAGAGAGAGAGAGAGAGAGAGAGAGAGAGAGAGAGAGAGAGAGAGAGAGAGAGAGAGAGAGAAGGAAGGAAGAATGAAAAATAAGTAAATCAGAGAAATAAATCGAATGAATGAATGAATGAATGAGAAAGAAAAACAAACATAAAAGATCATGAGTGACAAAGATAGATAGATAATGAATGAATGCAAGGCAGAAATAGTGAGGGGGAAAAAAATTAATGAATGAGTGAATATGTCAAAAGTCAGAAAAAAAACAATGTCTGTTGCTTAAGAGAAGGAAAAGTCTTGGGAATTATGTACCTGTGTCGAAGAAATCAATTCTTCTTAGAATGCTTCTCAATTATTGAATCTTTCACGAATCGGCAACACTTTAAAAGTCGTTAACTATTTCACCAAATTCACTTTTAATACATGTTAAATCTAAACAAAATCACAACCTATGACGTGTGTGGTATGTACTATATTTCGCCCCAAGCCCTTACAATACACTCCAAACCACTTTATGGATACAAGGGACTTCAATGGATTCCTGCTTACCTAAACAACACGACGCCGTAGTCCTTACTACAATATATTCCTCATTTACAACTAAACTCTATACTGTGTATCCACCCGATGTCTGCAGATTTCGTAATTAATTAACTAGTTAGAGCAGAGGTTCTTAAAATCGGAGTCTAGACCCCCAGACAGGTCGCGAGATCCTGCAACCCCCCCCCCCTCTCCTCCTACTTCTGTTCTTCATCCCACTACCCATCCTAACATGTCTAGGACTTGTCAGTGATGGTCGATGTGCCCGATGCTCGATAATGCATTATTAAGCCATGCATTCGTTCTTATGTATGTATGCGTTAGAGTAATTGTCAGAAATGCTGACAACTAATTAGTAGGGGTCACAGCCAAAACAAATAGTAAATGGAGGAACTGCGTCACTGCACGCTTCAAACAACATCATATTAATAACTAAAAGAAATCACTAAAATAAAAAAAATCAAATTCATTCAGTGTCAAATGCGACAAATAAATACTTTGTAAATACTTCAATTCACTCTTCCATCCACTGTCATTGTTTATCATAGGATAATTAATCTGACTGTATTCAAAACAGTTAAAGCAGTAACTAGAAAATACAAAACACGAGAATGCCTGTGATAAAGCCTCGACTGCATCGTTGCCAAATGTAATGCCAATTAATTCTTCACTATTAATTCTTCTCGTTTTCACGAAAAATATAGTAAAGAAATTTTGTATTCTAGCGTAAGATTGATGTAGTCATACAATAGATGAAGTGTCTGAGAGATCTGCAGCTCAGTAGCTCCTATGGATAAGCCACCACTTATATACGTATGCATATATCGAACGCCACCTTCATTCGATGTCAACTATGGCATTATTGTCTCTAGGTAGAGTCAATGCCTGGCCGAAAGAATGTGAGGGCAAGCTGTTGCCCATGTAGCATGC
>NC_061849.1:6391949-6396949 GCF_019202785.1 Penaeus chinensis
TGAGGAAAATGAAGAAAATTTGGATATTTTCCCCTAAATGCTCGTTATACAGTAAAGACTCTTGATCCAACTCAAGAAGTAATTTTTCTGCCAGTAGATCAGATTTATCTTTGCGGCAAGATTGGGTCAAAGATGTTTAACAAAGATATCCTACTTGCCCGGCGTCAATTTTTGGGGGGACAGTGTACTAACATGAACAGTGAAGAAATGTCTCGGTTAAAACATTCCCTTGCAGTTCTTGGAAGCCAAATTCCAAGTATATTTAAGGGTAATCTAGAACTACTCGATAAGAAATGGAGATTTATACCTGACACTGACATTCTACACACCCTCAAAACATCAACAATACAATTTTTTCAAATACGTCTTGGAACTGACGAATGAAGATGACGTTCCAAATTTTAGAACTAATACCAATTTTTGTTCTTGATGTCCTTGCCTTCCAAGCTAAATGTTACTGAGGGTTGATATTTACATGGAACGTTTGTTGAGAGGAAATTGCAACGATATTTTGGAGTTTACTTCAAAACAGGTATATTTATAGCAGTTCTTTGCGTTAATAATGATGACGTCGCATGGTCCTCGAATATAGCTATGCAACTGCATTTTGGCAAGTTTGTGAACAATAACGAAACGAAAAACAATTGCTCACCAAAAAAAAAAAAAAAAAAAAAAAAAAAAATATCCATGAACACAACAATTGAGACCTCATAGTTTCGGATCCAACCACTACTCGACCAATCTCAATTTCAGCGCATCCAGTAACCATGAGTCAGTTCTCGTGACAGCTCTGGTCCGTGGGATTCCAATTTTAACCCTGCTCTCAACCTGCACAGGTTTAAATCAGTGCTTATAATGAAAATATTGTATTTACCAGGAAGTATAAGTTTAAAAGATGGGAAAGTGAATTCAGATAAGTGCTAAAGCCATAGGTAGTAGATTATTACTATTGAGTAATAGAGACTCTACCCGTACACGTTGGGGAAAATTTGCGGTGAGAATAGCAACGCCATGTTTCCGTCAGTCCCAATGTCTGTAGATTTATTTATTCATTATCTTTATTAATTTACATTAAACATATTGTTTGGGGGGAGAGGGTTCAGCAACGGCGTTAGTTGAAGGTGACATTTCCGATCGCATCTAGGAATGATTATTAAAAAAAAAAAAAAAAAAATGTAATTAAAAGGGGATGGGAATCGATTGCATTATCGTCTAAGAATGCAATCAATCTGATTTTTTTCTTTGATTTTAATTTAATTTTCTTTTTCAACATGGTCATTGAAGTTTATTTAAATTGTCATTACTGCTTAACAACTATTGATAACTACATTAAAAAAATTATACAGTATTTGAATGGATATAGTAACATTTCAAATAGCTAGTGTATAGAAAAACAATTGATACCAGGAGGGAGAGGTGGGGGGGGGGGGGGTGATGGTACTAATCCCGTCACATTTTGTTATTATTGTATGATTTATAATTAGTAGGAGAAGGGAGGATGTAGATTTAGCTTTTGAATTTAATTAAGTTAATGAAACAAAATTCCATGGTCTATATGTTGTTTATTTTATGATAACTGAACTTAAAGAATGGTGAAATTATGCCACATGTTATTTTTAAATGAATATAGAATCAAAGGAATTGAGTAAAATTGTTTAATAGTCGATGTATGTACTCAACAGAGGAATAAAGTCAAGCCATCCAACGACCCTTATTAAGACCGGTAAGGTAAATGTGTATGTGTATATGTATATATACATACATTTACATAGATACGTATGTATGTATATGTATGTGTATCTGTGTATATTTGTGTGTGTGTGTGTGTGTGTGCGCGTGCGTGCGGCGTATATATATATATATATATATATATATATATATATATATATATATATACATATACATACACATATATGTATAGACATATACATACACATGTACATATATACGCATGTATGTGTATGTGTATGTAAATGTGTATATATATATATAAAAGTATGTGTTTGTATGGGTATATGTACGTACATACATACATATTTCGAATAAATACATACATACGCATATGAACATTATGAATTTTCAATGAAATCGGACACAAGATCTCGCAAGCGATATGCGAGTTCAGTCCACGCCCCCCCCCCCCCCTCTTCCCCCGCCCCGCCCCGCCCCCTTCTAGAATCCCGAGTCTCCTCAACCGCGAAATCAACCCGGAATACCCAAGGACTCTTATTGACCAACCACTCACGACTAACGGCTGTTCCTCAAGGCGTGCGGGAGACATGCAACCCCGTTATTCAATAGGGAATCTATATGTACCAGGCTGCTGTGCCATTTCGACGTCCGAGAGAACGCGCTGATTTGCAGTTCGGGTGTTATTAGCTGGGTTCAAGAATTATGGTACTGACGAGGCCGTTCCGCAATGGAAAACTGTGAAGACAAAAAAAAACATCGGCTTCCTTTACATTAATGATATATATGCGTGTGTGTGTGTGTGTGTGTGTGTGTGTGTGTGTGTGTGTGTGTGTGTGTGTGTGTGTGTGTGTGTGTGTGTGTGTGAGTGTTTGTGTGTGTGTGTGATAATGATACTAATAATTATTATTTCTCTCATTATTATTATCTTTATAGTTATTACCTAACCATCCATTCATCTGCAGGACTTGGGCTTCTCTCAATTCATTATTGAGAGGCTGCTTGGTAGTACTGCCTTTGCTTGATTGGATGTCCTCTCTAATCCGCTGTGGTCTACTTGAGTCATGGCACTTGCCTTTGACTTCTCAAGGCGAGGATTTGAAGTCGGGACCACAAGGGTCGAATTCCAGTGATTATGTAAGTGTGTGTGTGTGTGGGGGGGGGGGGTGTATGCATATATATATATATATATATATATATATATATATGTATATATATGTATATATATTTGTATATATATGTATATGTGCTTGTGTGCGCCCGCGTGCATGTATGTGTTTATATGTATACATATATATATATATATATATATATATATATATGTGTGTGTGTGTGTGTTTATGTATAATATATATACACATACTTATATATACATATCTATATATGCATATATATATATATATATATATATATATATATATATATATGTGTGTGTGTGTGTGTGTGTACATATACACACACACACACACACATATATATATATATATATATATATATATAGATATATATATATATATACACACATTTACATATACATATATATAACGATGATAATAATCTTTATTTCGTATAAATTCATGGGAGGATGTATTCTGCACATATATGTCCAATATAAAACGAGACGTAATAATGTGAAAATACGGAATAAAAATGCAAGATTAAAAAGTTGATTAAGATAAATACTTATATATATGCAATAGATAACCATATATTTGAAACACGGTAGATATGACAATAGCTCACCCTCTTTAGCTCTTTACAAAAGTGTTGCTCGAAAGTTGAAAGTCTTTGAATTAAACTATCGCCTTACGTCTCGCTTCCATAAAGGTGAGAATGCCATGTTGAACGCAACAGTCGCTTACACTAAACTGCCTATTCTTCTTGTACAATAAACGGATGCTGTTGTTATAGCACATATTTAGCTATATAAGATCCGATAGTCTTGCATTTAATATTAGTGACATGCGATTGATAATGTACAGAAGCTTATGAAAAGGAGATATTTAACCTCATCGCTACATCTCAAGAAATTTCGAAGTACGGCATTCGACCTATTGCATTATCCTCTATATAGACTCTGTATATGTTGTCTATCATCATTTTCTCGAGGTAATATTAAAGTCCAGCATTTAATATATTTCACACACTCAGAGTTATCATTATTCACTGTGATTAAGAATAATGTATCAATATTTTGCTTCCGATAAAAAAATACCATACCTTTTGTCTTTCTAACGTTCATACTGACTTTGGAAGTTGTGTATACCGAACAGTCGTTGATATGATGCTGCCGACCTGCTAGAGAAGGACTGAGTACTATATCGTCAGTGGGATGGTCTATTGACTGGTGATTTTCTATGAAACCTACCTCATACTTTTTTTTTTTTTTTAGACGAAACAGATGTGGCGACAACAGAGACCCTTGTTTGATCCCGGATCTGACATTGAATGCATCGGAGATATCAGTCCATCTAATGTTCATCCTTTGATTTGCATACCGGTATAGTAGCATCTCGACTCTATATCCCGGAACTCTGCGTTGATTCAGTACATCAAAAAGATAAGCATGACAAACCTTATCGACATCCGCTGATAATAATTGACTCTAACACTTTCGAGCACATCATTACGAGAGCAATTAGTCGATAATTAATGATGCTACAGACATCACCATGATTGTCCTCAACCAGGGGAACAATAATTACTTTCCTTAATGAAACGAGTGGCTCAACTATTCATTAAAGAGGAGGCTGACCATGATGCTGATGATCGGGTGCGCGCAAAGAAGATGCCGCGGGATGACCTCGTTGTGCCTGGGAGCAGAGATGCGAGGCACAGGACGTTATCCAGCCAGCCGTCAGCGACAACATAATCAAACTTACTACTGAAGATTTAAATTTGACCTTCGATTCTCGATTGGGAGTGCGCATTTTCAATAACACTACTATCCAGATGGTTTTCCATTAAAAGGGGAATTTTTGCCAAGTAGTTAACATAATCTGCATAATTTTCATTTCTATCGTATGGTAAATAGCAGCTGACAATACGGTGTGTTTGTGAGCCGATATCGATGTTGATACTTGTGAATCTGTTATCATGTGTTTCAGTATACGACACTGACGCAGTTTTATGATAGAGAAAAGTAATTGTTCAGATTGGTCGACGAGGGAAGTTGAATAGAAAGCGAAATTTTCATCAACCGAGTTCCTGTTTAGACAACCACGTTTCTTGAAGCAAATTATGTCAGAAATATCACATAATTGACTTACGCAATGGAGGTTTGACTTCAGTGACCGGCAATTAGAACTGCC
>NC_061849.1:6424449-6431949 GCF_019202785.1 Penaeus chinensis
GTAATCATATATATATATATATATATATATATATATATATATATATATATACGCACACACATATATATATATATATATATATATATATATATATATATATATATATATATATATACATTATGTGTGTGTGTGTGTAAACTACATATTCATGTATATATACAATTATATATACACATTACAGTAGCGTAGTATAATATAACAAATTGGTGGTTGATTACCGTTATTCTAAATGCTCACCGTGTTGTTACTACTAACTAGCTAGCGGTCGCGTCTTAGCAACCCCCCCCCCCCCCTCTCCCACCGTCTTGTTCGCTACCTCTCTGCCCTTTGCTGTTTTAAAGTATTTTCGTTAGGATTCGGGTGATACATTACGATACATTATAATAGTATATCGCTTAAGTAGGATTTTCTTTTTGTGTTCTTGTGTTTTTGTTGGTGATGGAGGATAAAATAAAAAGAGTCAATATTAACCCATTGCCGACGGGCATAGCATGTACTCACAGTGGGCATAGCATGTACGTACATGCTATGCCCACTGTGAGTTTACTTGTTTAATTGTTTTTAGACACAGATGGCTACACTTGTACTAAGTCACCAATGAGCCAATTACGAGTACTGCCTGTCTCGCCCGTTCACCCTTTTCATTGATTCACGAAAATATTTTATTATTCTATATTATCTTATTTTGCTGTTACTTATGTTTATAACATTAGAGTAATCATGTTTATAATAAACATAAAACCATCGATATTTATTACACTAGTAAAAAATACGTTTTTTTCCCGCCAATTCAAGGAAAGGTGAAAAAGGTAAGGTCTCAAGATCTACTAATTGACTCCTTTGTGGTTAAGTACTAGCAGATCCATCTATGTACAGAGACATTTCACAAAAAAAAAAAAAAAAAAAAAAAAAAAAATGAGCATCATCTTCCCTATTGTTATTCATTTTCCCCGGCGGCAGTGGGTTAAATGACTTTACGTAATTTTACAAATCTTTTGACAATTGATAAATACTAATTAATAAATGAAAATGATAAATCACTGATGATAAAAGAGGACTTTAATACATTTATTATAAGAAAGAATTACAATATAATATTGGAAGTATATTTATCAATAAGGAATAATGAAAATGCATAAATGGAAGACATAATAAATGAATGAATGAAATACCATATCTAATGCTAATAAGCTAACGTTATAATAAGGAACGAAGAATGAATAATATCCATGAATGAACAAGAAGAAACTTGACAAACACTTGAAATACTTCAACACAAGGGCATATGTTATGTGGTATTGCCCATTCTTATCTGGCCACATCATTCAGATTTGACTCGTCTATGATTTTGACAAAATCATTAGGAAAATTAGAGTTCAGCGGAGCTGTTCTTCCCTAAATTCTTAGTGAGATATCAGCTGTAACAATATATATATATATATATATGCATACATACATACACACACATATATGTGTGTGTGTGTGTGTGTGTGTGTGTGTGCGCGTGTGTGTGTGCGTGTGTGTGTGAGTGTGATTGATTGATAACGTTTATTTAGCCAACATATAAACAGTTTGACATACACAAAATAAAAATAGAACGGCCGGGCCTCCTGAAAACAAGCTCTCTTAAGGAGGCACCTTATTAGGAGGGAATTAAGGTGTATTTTAATGTTTAGTTATTGCACTCGCAGGTGGATTGGAGTCATAAAGATAAAAATATATATAATGTAATATATATAACAAAGAACAGACTTGTAAATCGGACTATGTTGCAATAAAGGATAATGTTATCCATAAAAAGATAAAAAAGTAAAATATATTACACAAGATTATATCTATATATGCACATATACATATACCTATCTACATACATAAACACATATAATTTATATATACACACATGCATGCATAAACATACATACTTATACACAAACTTGCGTGTGTATATATATATATATATATATATATATATATAAATATATATATGCTAATATATATACATAAAAACACATATACATACATACGTATACATATATATACACATACCTATACATGTATATACATATACACACACATATGTCTATGCTCATATTTTTTACTTGCATACATTTGCTTATTCACATACACATATATTTAAAAATGTATTACATAGACAAATTTTACACATATTTAAGCATTCATACACGCTGTTATATATCTGTATACATACTAATACAGATTACTTCTTAAACTAAACATCAGAATTCACTTTAACATATGTAATAGATGGGTCTTCAACGATTTTTTAAGGCTACAGTAGAGATGGAGCATTGTGGAGATATGAGGGCAGATTATCCCATAAATTTACCCCATGATATAAAATAAATGTCTTTGATTGGTTTGAGCCTACCGTTGATGCTTTAATGGTGAGTTTGATCGCAGAGGCTATCTCAAATCATTTCTGAATATTTTTTTTTCTCGCAGATATGGATAAATTTAAAATGAAGAGAGCACAAACTTAGATATTTATATTTTTTAGTTTTAATAGTTTCAGTGTAGAAAATGCATTACTGGTATGGTCATATTTGCTTAATCCAGCAATTACTCGTTTTTGGGCAGTTATAACGGGCTTTAACGTGGTTTCATTGACAGCTCCCAAGGCAGTGTTGCAGTATGTTAGATATGGATAAATTAATGAAAAATAGATGCATTTACGGGCACTCATATTGAGAAAGTCACCCGTATACTACAAGATACCACGCTGTTTTTTGTTTTGTTTTTTTTATGAATATTATTCGTATGACTTTTCCACGACAGGTCATTGTCAATCATTACTCCAAGAAATTTTCTTTCTGTTTTCCTTGAAAAGGGTTTATGCTCTAACATTACCGGCACACGTGTAGGGGGAGTTTCATTCTACGATTAAATATAACAATGGGATTTAACAATATTTAGCGTCAGTTTGTTTGAATAAATCCAATTACTGATAGTAGTAAATTCTCTATTGATGTTACTAATGAGTTGACTAATGTTGATAGAAGTTATTGCCATTATCATTTAAGATGAATTTCAGATACGAGGATGTTTTCACAATATTATTGATGCATATCAGAAAAAGAAGAGGCCTTAACAGCGACCCTTGAGGTACACCATGAGATAATGGAAGGCAAACCGAGATGGATCCATTATATGAAACAAACTGTTTCTGTTTGACAGATATGAATAAAACAAGCGGTTAGCAAAGCCCTGACACCATAATGAGAAAGCTTTGAGAGCAGAATTGGTTGATTAACTGTATCAAAAGCCCTAAATAACTCTAGACATAGTCGATTCGTTATTATCAAAGACCTTGTAGTTATGGTTTGTAAAAGACATGACAGGCATTTCTGTCGATTTATTCCTTGTAAATCCAAATCGGCAATCAGGCAGAATACTGTTGCGTATGAGATTGTTTTCCAATCTGATATATATATTTATTTCCAGAATTTCCTCCTCCAGTCCCGGAAAATGGCTTGGCGACGATGTCCCTCGGGCGCGTCTGGTAGGCTGACAGCTTCCCTACTCTATGCACGCGCTCGAATCCGGGACTCACGTTCAGCTTTTCCCAGAGAAGCTTCGCAACTTTCACCTGGCACTATCCCCAGTTCTCCTAAGGGTCATCTGAGGTTGTTACGGCGGTCTTGGTCGTCTTGGTAGTTAAGCCGTTCATCGATTCGTCCAGCTTGAGGTAATTATTTTCTCGGAGAGTGGCATGCAGGTCAGAGGAGAAACGGCGATTTTCGTTGTGAAGGCTAGTCACTTTTGCGGCCAGTTCATTCATCGTTTTTGGGTGATTTCCAGGCTGTTGATCAGGTCATTAATTTTACGATCGCTTAATCTGATGGCTTCATGTTTTCGATCGATCCTGTCAATTATTTCATTTACAAATTTCTTTTGGTTGTCCAGTAGTATTTTCAGTGCTTGAAGATCCATAATAAGGTTGAGGTGAGGTGCTTGCTGGGCAATTCGTGACGTCATGAATTTCAATTATTTGGGGAGTATCACTTAAAAAAAAAAGTCCACTCACTTCAAATCACTTTTTTTTTCATTTTAATAGATCTTGCTAACCATATCTCACTATAGATGCACTTCTGGAAGATGGAGCACTATATCAATGGTAATTGATATAGTGGAATGTGTGTGTGTGTGTGTGAATGTATATGCATATATATATATATATATATATATATATATATATATATATATATATTACAGTATATAAATGTATTTATGTATGTATATATATATGTATATGTATATAATATATATATATATATGTATATATATATATATATATATATATATATATATATATATATATGCCCTTTACTAAGGTTCTTTGAGCAAGAAAGAGAAAGATTAAAATGATAGAGAAATTTGATTATTATATGAAATATTATATGATGGATGTTTTTAGCTAGTATCTTTACAAATATATATATTTTTTTATTTGTTGAAGTCCAGTATTTGTCAGAGATAATCGCCTGTTTTATACGTCTGGAAATAGTTTTAAATATGGACGTGGAATTTGTTTACTGTTATTTGATAATGTTTCATTAATCATGGTTCTGACTATTATTATTATTTTTTTAGATTCAATCTTGATGTTGCAAACAAAACAAGAAATTGTTTGATAAGGGTTATATCTGGGATTTCTTCCGTGTTTTTTTTTTTTTTTTTTTTTTTTTTTTTTTTTTTTTTGGTACATTAATATTTTTCTACAATTACTAGAAAAAAGAACAATTTTGATAATATGGTTTATTTTCTTATATTCGGCCTTGTTTTTTTATTCCAAAGTCCTACAATACAAGTAAACTGAATTATTTACAAACTTATATTTATACACAAACACAGACACAGACAAACACACACACACACACACACACACACACACACACACACACACACACACACACACACACACACACACACACACGCACGAACACGCACACGCACACGCACACACGTATTTATATATATAGAACACACACACACTAAAATAAAATATGTTGTTTTTCAACCATCCATCACCCTTTTCAAAATCCTGCGCACGGCCTTTGCACTATCGCCCCTAACACCTCCCCGTCCATTCAGACCTTTAGCACCGCGTGTCATAGCTTAACTCGATATCGATGCAGCAGCGATCTCTCCTCGCGTTCGTTCCTTTCACAGACTGTCCTCGGATACTGTGCTTGGAATGGCCAAGAGGGACTGTGCGTTTGCTCTTGATCGTAAAAGCTATCGACGTACGAACGATAGTAACCTGTAACCGGATGAGTAACTGCTCACTGGGAAAAGAGAAGACTGTTCGTTGAATGAAATATAAGGTTTGTGCAAATAATGGCCATGGGACAGGCACATTCTCCCAAGATTTATCAGTTAGTGACTTTGCGTCTGAATGGAAAGATATCAAAGAGAATGAAAATAAGAGATATGGGGAAAGGTTTACCATTCCATCTCTCTCTCTCTCTCTCCCTCTCTCTCTCTCTCTCTCTCTCTCTCTCTCTCTCTCTCTCTCTCTCTCTCTCTCTCTTTCTCTCTCTGTATGTGTGTGTGTGTGAGAGGGAGAGAGAGAGAGAGTGTGTGTGTGTGTGAGTGCGTGTGCATGCGTTTGTGTATGTGGGATTCTGATTAGTTCATTAATTCCCTTAGAATATATCGTGTGTTAGAGTAACTACTCTGATGCATGTTTAATAAACCTGTTCGTTGTCCACCATATAATTCTTGTCTTCCCTTTGTTTCAGCCAACTTAAACTCTAAATCCCTTCGTCAGTAGTATTACTACTGCTGCTTATAGTGATGACTTATTGTTATCGTTAAATGTTCATCATTATTGTTGTTGTGCTAATTTAAATAGTAGCCTTTATGGTTACCATTATTGTTAGTACAGGGGATGTAATGATGGTGCAATTATTATTCACAACATTGGCCTTTATATCAACTAACTTATCTTCATTTTCAACTATGTACCTTATGAAGGAATCAGGAATGTTTGAAGTGTATGAAAGAAAAAAAAAAAATCGTCAGGCATTCCCTGTTCGTTACAACGCTTTTAAAAACTCCCTTTGGCAAGATTAAGAGCTTTTTCGCCTCCACGTTTTTCACTGTCGGGAAAATTGTTATTCTCCTCACAATATTCGAGTCCCATTTAAAGTAAGTTAAAAGCATTATGTCATCCCGTGCGCTGTCATTTCTTGCGGTCTCTACATTTTACTGTGTCGTCTTCGAGTCTTGAGTGTGTGTGTATATATATACTTGGAATATGTTATTAGTTAGACTAATATATTCTATAATGTTGACCTTGAGGGCCTCCTTTTTGGTTGTTGTTTGTGCACGTCTCCCAGATAGACGCATAGAAAGGGTCGGTTAATTACACAAAACATGTTTATTTTCAGCATATTTTTAAAATCAAACTCCGCCAAGTATTTGCTGAACGGGAGTGAGTAATTTCTTCGTGGATTCTGATTTTTTTCTTAATAAAGGAAAATACCATACGCTTTTTACTATTTATTATTTCCATTATCTTCTCTGGTGTTAACAGAACGTGTCTGCGCTTAGCTTTGGGTGGGTTTGAGCCAGCCATTATCCATTAATGAGACTGGCAGGTGAATCAACAACAGCGCCTGAGAGTGCACTGGTACGGCGGCCTCGACCTGCCTCGGTGGCTGGAAAGTAGATATATTACGTAACTGTAGTTCTCGTTAACACAAACTCCCAGATTTTAGTTCATGTATATATATTCTGGAGCTCTTGTTTATTATTCCATTTTGATTTGATTTTATATTGTAACTTCTTTTACTCTTGTTACTAATTATTTTTGATGTGTTTGAGGACATCAGTAATTCAGCTATTGAAAGCCTAATGGTAAAAGAGTGAAAAGCGAATTATATCAACATTGTTATCAGATAGGAATTTTGATTCTAATAATGATTACATTTATAGTTATTTAATAGTCTTAAATTTCATAATTCTTATCACTAAAAAACTATCTGGTGTACTCGTGACGGATGACTTTCTCCCCCCCCCCCAAAAAAAAAAAAAAAAAAAAAAAAACTACAGAGAAAAATAAGAATAAAAAAAACTTTTTATAACCCACGTAATACGAAGTCGCAAATGTATAACGTTTGTCCTCATCTAATTTCCAGACATACTTTGTTGGGTCCATAATAGCTTTGTGTATAAGCCATCACGTAATTAAGCAGACTTTATGACGTCACGCCCGTGGATCTTCTGCTGAAATTTAATCAACTGTGGGCTAATGCAGGAAGCAGTGTGTTAAGACAGGATTAATTACAGCTCTTCCCTTTGTGGCAGCTGCTGTTGACCCTTTTTGATGAAATATGGTAAAGAGTTGATTTTTCTTCCCTTCTTTACCCGACTTTTTAATTAAAAACACAAAAATGACTTCAAAACGTAAAATATTCAGATGGTTGTTACGGTCCAGTCTTGATGCTGTGAGATATAGAAAGGGTGAGCGACACG
>NC_061849.1:6444449-6451949 GCF_019202785.1 Penaeus chinensis
TGTGTGTGTGTGTGTGTGTGTGTGTGTGTGTGTGTGTGTGTGTGTGTGTGGGTGGGTGGGTGGGTGTGTTAAGATGGCGCTGTACCTATAAAATCTGGTGGCATCTGGCATCGTTTTCGGCTACAGCTTTCCTGTCTTTACTTACATAGTCTTTGATGGTGGCCATCGCTGCGGCCCGACCAGTAGTAGGTGTAGCCACCCACACTGGTGTTGTGGGTGGCTACGTCAACTCTCAGCTGCTTCAATTCCCTCGATAGCAGCGGTAACCGATCGTCCTGTCGCAGGGAATAATAATAATAATAATAATGATAATAATAATAATAATAATACTTATCATTATCGTTATTATTCCCAATATTATCATCATTACCAGCATTTTTATTTTTTATTATTATTATTATAACAATTATGTTGATGATCTTTATAATAGTGATGGTGGCAATAATAAAAACGAAAGTAATGTCGGTTACAATAATTGTTTTGATATTAATATAAATATTTTCATTAAATGTCCATGTGAAAAAGATAATTATAATGAAAATAGTTAACTAAATAGTAAGAAATAAAATAATAATAATCGATAATATTAATGATTATAAATAATAATGAGAATTTTGAAGACAATTATGTCCTGAGGCTGAAAATAACTCCTCATCAAAACCAAGGTGTCATTACCCAATTTATTGCGAAATGTTGATCAATCCACTCCTTCCTTTATATTTATGTATTCTATTATTATTATTTATTGTTCTTATTTTTGTTATTATTAGTATTATTATCATTATTATTTTTTATCATCATTGGATATATAAGAATGATCAGTCTCACAGTTGATACAATAACAGCAAACGTAGAGGGTGACACGTTTACCTATAAAACATCTCAAAAACAAAATATTAAAGTTATTATATCAGTGATATTCAGTTCAATTTATTTTTAATCGTCACGCTTGGAAATTCACACTGGGATGTTCTATAATGAAAATGCATTCACGTGACAGTAGTTAAAGTCATAAACAAAATCGCTATGAACTGTTTGGACGAATTCTGAGAAATTTTACAACCATCTTGAATTCAACTTTGGTTAAAAAAAAAAAAAAAAAAAATAGTTATTTGTCTGTTACTTGCCCAGGTCTTGCCATCCCAAAACTAGGGTACAAAGGTTTCATAATGTTAAAAGAAGGTGAAATCTCATGGCCTCGAACCAGTCGTGTATTTGCATTGCTTATTGCTTAAAGTAGGGTGTTCATCCAATGAGCAATTCAGATGAGATGCTATGAAAAAGTCTTCTTCTATATATATAACTTTTATATATTTTGCGGTGGGTACATGCATGTTTCGTGTGTGTGTGTGTGTGTGTGTGTGTGTGTGTGTGTGTGTGTGTGTGTGTGTGTGTGTGTGTGTGTGTGTGTGTGTGTGTGTGTGTGTGAGACGTTTTACAAAGAAATAGAAATACGATTCTTGAGAAGGGCTTGCGGAAAGCTTGTGTATGTGTATAAATATATATATATATATATATATATATATATATATATACACACACACACAAATGACACGCAGTTATAATATTCCCAAAACTAGTGTGCTTGACATCAGGAAACAAAGTTATATCGCGCCTCTACATCTTCTTGAACTCTGTTTCATGAAGATTACTGGCAAGCGGAGCGCAGTCTGACGTGCTGTGTTGCAAACTTGTGCCGGGTGACCTCTGTTAATCTTCATGACGCGAAAACTTCTTGTTGCACAGTCATGCTTGTGACGTTAATGTTACTTCTGCGCCGGTGCGACCAACAAGCTACGCCGTTCTGTTGGAACACTCGCGAAGTGAAATATATATATATGTGTAAAATGGGATATTCGTATTCTCTCTTGTTGTTTCTCAGAAGCTATTTCTTCCTCTTGTTCTCGTTCTGTTTGGCCGTCTGTCAATTGTTCTGTCGTTTGCCTGTTTGCTTTTCTATCTCTGTGCCTTTCTGGTTGTGTTTCTGTCTCAGTCTCAGTTACAGTCACAGTCTCAGCTTCAGTCTCTATTTCTCAAAATACCTGAAAAACATTAAGTTCAGTTAAGTTACCCTACAACAAAGACGGTTAAAAGATGGCTATGGTAATCAGTGCAACCCGGCTTTTTTTTATTTTTTCATTAATAATAAATAGATAATAATAATAATGATAAAAAATTAAAAAATGAAAATCATAACATGAACATTAGAGCTAACAAAGTCTACATTGTTGCGAGTGCGTAACGTTTATATCAGGGGTATTTTATAACTAAAAGGAGGACCATAATATCAGGAGGGTAATTTCATGGTCCTTTCCCTCATTACAATATTCCAGGTTTACCAAGAATCGCATTGCAAAAAGTTCTAATGAGCCTCTTAATTTCGCAATGTTTAGAGACTGCTTGAAGGACAAAGTTTTCAAAACCGCCCTCGCAGTCTGGCAAGCGATACAAGGCCAGGCAAAATGTGTATAATTGCTTGTATGCTGCGTTATCATTGAAAATTAGTTAGCTTGCGTAAAAGGTAGGCTCCATGAACTAGATTACTGATGATCTGAGATACATCTACATACGTGAATATATGTGAATTATATATATATATATATATATATATATATATATATACCACACACACACATACACACACACACACACACACACACACACACACACACACACACACACACACACACACACACACACACACACATACGGATAACAGCTTTAATGGTATTTACTTGCGTTTTATCTAATATCAACTAACCTCTAGACACCTTAAACGGAATACCCTAATGTAAATTAACCCCAGACTTAGACCAAATACATCAGGCAATTGGCACAAGTCTACCGCGGAAACCCAGACGCCTAAGCCGTTCCCCAAGACGGTTTCCGAAGCTCCGACCTCGAACCCATCCATCAGGGTCCTTCGTCGCTGGGAAGACGCCCGTGAGACAGGTTTCGGGAAAAGATTACATTTCTTTCTTTGACAGTTTCTCATCCGCATTTCGTTCGTTTAGAAGAAAGGAAATTTTCTCTCTTTTTTTTTTTTTTATGTCGAAAGGAAATGGTGATGAATGAAGCTTTACAAAGAGACGGGACACGCGATTCATCATTTGGAAGGAAGGGGATGTTCGAGGAGACATAACTGCCGGAAAATAGCTTATAAGTGGCTCTGTACTTTCCTCTATATTTTATGTAAATGATATCAAAATGATTTGTATTGCCTCATACACCCGAGCAATTCCTTGCGAATACATTTTAAGCTTGTATGAGTTGACATGATACTAAATGGAAAGCATTTTCAATGGCGTAAAGCAAGTAACAAAAGACTCTTTAACAACGACAGTTTCCATTTTCTGTAACTGCGAATAGAATGGAAAGGTCTGAGGCTAACGAGACACGCGGAACAATGCAAACAACACCGAACAACGAAAACTGTCAGAAATGACGGTTTTAAATGGCAGTTTTGAAACAAGGTAAAGTTACTTTTTATTAGTGTGTAGTTATCTTCACAGCCAGGACAGTTTTGATAATAATAAATTTCATCTTAGCGGCATTGTCTTTGGAAGTGGAACTAAAGCTTCAAGTCTGATTTCATAAGAAATTTCCTGATTCCGGGAAATTGTAGCAGAATGGTTAATTGCTAAGCATCACGCCATATTAGAATTAGTAATTAAACAATCATGTTGCCTCAGTAGTGTAATTGAAACATAATAAATATTTGTTTCCCACATTTTCTCTTTAACTAAATTGCTACGAGCATAGACTTATTGCTAAGATAAATTATATTTAATGCTTAGTGCAATAGTACTAGCATATATATTAGAATTTATTAGAATACTTTGCCCCCCCCCCCCCTATTTCTCTCTCTCTCTCTCTCTCTCTCTCTCTCTCTCTCTCTCTCTCGCTCTCTCTCTCTCTCTCACACTCTGTATCTATTTTTATGAATGTATGTATGTATGTATGTATATATATGTATATACATACCACACACACGTGTGCATATGTATGTATGTACACACACACACACACACACACACACACACACACACACACACACACACACACACACACACACACACACACACAAACATGCAAACATTAGTAAAATAAATAATTACCTATTAGATATAACGACATGAAATTCATTTATATATCTATTTTTTGCAGACAAGGTCAGACAAAAGAAGTTATCAATTGAATGTAGGTTAAACGCCCTCAAAGGATACGACCAATCATCCTTCATTTTCAAAACTAGCCAATTAGAGATCGCGAGGCGGCCCGATCTTAAACTCCCAAATATTCCATAATTACAGACCTTGCAGGGGGACGGGCGAAGGGGGGGAGGGTGATGGCGAGGGGGGGGGGGGTGTAGGATGATCGGATTAAAGGAGAATATCCTTTTGGCTTCAGCTAATTAGAAGGAGGGAAACTCCGTGAGGGGAACGTAATGGCAGCATGATTTATCCGGTGATGTTTTAGGCCACGGAGAATGTCTTTCGTGTCAGTCTGTGCAGATTTTTTAGTGTTGGGAATGAGGCTTGTATTATCCCTTAAGAGATTTTGGGATCACGTGATGGAATTAGTCTTTGAAACCCCTTTCTAGATTCGTTTGTGGCGAGGGACAGATTTATATTTCGATCAATTCTTATAACTTGATCATTAGACTGTTTTGTTGGAAATAAGCCTGTTCATGGCCGCTTCTAAAATGCACGAGTAGATAAATTTGAAGATGTGATGCCCAAAACGTGGAAATCATTTGAAATCACACTTCACTTTTCGAAAAATACGACTTAAAAATAATCACGTAATATGAATTTAAATCGGGTTTCCAGAATATGTCTATATTCGCCTTTGCGCCCAGTCCATTGATGTATAAAGCCTAACCGGTAAGGAAAAGAAAAAAAGAAAAGAAAAACATGCCTCAGCCTGCCAATTAAGGAACTCGTCACTGATTTTCAAACATTAGACGTTGATTGATGAAGACGAGGCTGGCTCTTGAAACTCCCTCAGAGTCCGTGAAGATTGATGAGCAATAAATAACCACTGCTTCAGATGAGCACAGGAGGCCGGAGGAAGGCTGTTAATCAACAATAACTTCCCTTCCCATTCCTTGGCATACCACAGTAGGTCTTCGAGGATCTCTGGCTCTCGGCATCTTATCTAATTCAGGTTTCAGTTTATTATAAACAATCAAGGCCACGGCGTTAAGTAATTGCATTTGATATGAATCTACGGCAGGAGACGCTCTTACTTATGTTCTTTCTCCAACTAACTGATATATAGAGACACAGTTGTCTGTATGCATGAATATGTATGCTTATATTCAGATATACTAACGTGACCCGGGGAGATTCCACCGAATAAAACAAATCCACCGTCTTCCCTCCTCGTCCTCCTTAACCTCCCCCACCTCCTTCACTCATTTACCCCCCCTTAGGCAATCTGGACAATCTCACTAAGCCCCCAGCCCCTTTCTTCTCCTCCCTTTCCATTTCCCCATCTCCCTTTCCTCTTTGAGCTTTCTCCGTTTCCCCTTCCCCATATCCCCTTTCTCCTTAAGACCTCTCCCATCCCTTCACTCTTTCGGCCTCCTAGCCATGGAAATGAAAGTGTAATAATTCACGGTCTAACTATTTTATTGCAGTGTACTTGCCTCTAATGATGACCAAGATAATAATAATAATTATTATAATCGAGTTAAAATAGGATTCTAATAGATTCGTAATATTATGCTTTTGTATGTGAGTGTGTGTGTTTGAGAGAGAGAGAGAGAGAGAGGGGGGGGGGGGGGGAGAGGGAAGGGAAAGAGAGAGAGAGAGAGAGAGAGAGAGAGAGAGAGAGGGGGGGGAGGGAAGGGAAAGAGAGAGAGAGAGAGAGAGAGAGAGAGAGAGAGAGAGAGAGAGAGAGAGAGAGAGGAGAGTGAAGGACAGAAGCAAAGAGAGAGAATGGGAAAAACTGACACAGAGATAGATCCTTTTGTATATGTTTGTCAATTATCCTAATTTACAATAAAATGAAGCGACTTCACCTCCGCAGTCATGTAGAATATGATTTTTAGCGCAACGTGTCAGTTTTGCATTGAAATGAAGTAATTTCAACTTCGTAGCCATATGGAATACGATTTCAGACGTAATGCTCTAAACCTAACGAACGGATGGACGAAAGAAACAAGCAAATGTATATTTTAAATATATATACGCACTTATGTAATCAAACCAGTGAAGGGAAGAACAAACACACGATTACGTCGAAGGCCTCTTCGCTGTGATTTTCTTACAGAGTATACGATACGCAGTGACTATAAGGTCATACCGGTAATTAGGGACGGTGTTTATAATTATGATTGTATTAACGCTGCTCCCTCTATCATCCTGCGCCCTGAGGTTTACCCTCACATACATATACATATATATGTGTGTGTGTGTGTGTGTGTGTGTGTGTGTGTGTGTGTGTGTTATATATATATGTATATATAAATATATATATATATATATATATATATATATATATATACATATAGCTTCCGGGCTAGCACAGTGGTAAGGTGTCGGCCTCTCATCCGAGGGTCGGCGGTGCGCGCCCCGCCTAGGCGCGAGAAGTTGCAATTGTCGCTTGGAGGTTACTGCTGTGGCTGGGCACCACGGCGGGTAAGGACAAAAGCCGAGTCAGCACCAGCCGGCACACGTTAGCGAGTCGGCATTAGTCGACACAGGCCAGGATCCCCTCAGGGGCATAGCCCGGGCCAGGCTCAGCTTCGCATATCGGACTTTTACTTATAGACATACATATACATATACATGTGTGTTTGTATACATACACATATATATATATATATATGTGTGTGTGTGTGTGTGTGTGTGTGTGTGTGTGTGTGTGTGTGTGTGTGTGTGTGTGTGTGTGTGTGTGTGCATTCATATATATATATATATATATATATATATATATGTATATATATATTTATATATATATTTATATATATATATTATATATATATATATATATATATATATATATATATATGTATCTATGTATTCAGGTACACACACAGTATATATATATATATATATATATATATATATATATATATATATATATGTATTCAGGTACACACACAGTATGTATATATATATATATATATATATATATATATATATATATATATATATATATATATATATATACATATATATGTATATATATATATATATATATATATATATATATGCTGTAAAATGAACAGTATAAACAACACAAATGACGTGTCTTTTCAGCTGTCGACATTTCGGAGGGTGTAACACCCAATTTTACAATCACGGGGGCGTGAAAGATAGCATGAAATTCTAAAAAAAATTTAAAAATGCATATAATCCACGGTCGGCTCGATCTTGCGCAAAAGTCGGTATCATCCCCTCCGAGATGGTGTCAGGAGATGAAATACCAAGTAAATCATGGCATTCATCTGTTTTACACCCGTGAGACGAGGCGTGTACTCTCCTAAGC